>NC_092115.1:4010468-4210468 GCF_045679555.1 Salvelinus alpinus | reverse complement strand
CTGTGTTGTCATGGTGTGTTGCTACCATGCTGTGTTGTCATGGTGTGTTGCTACCATGCTGTGTTGTCATGGTGTGTTGCTACCATGCTGTGTTGTCATGGTGTGTTGCTACCATGCTGTGTTGTCATGGTGTGTTGCTACCATGCTGTGTTGTCATGGTGTGTTGCTACCATGCTGTGATGTCATGTTTTGCTACCATGCTGTGTTGTCATGGTGTGTTGCTACCATGCTGTGTTGTCATGGTGTGTTGCTACCATGCTGTGTTGTCATGGTGTGTTGCTACCATGCTGTGTTGTCATGGTGTGTTGCTACCGTGCTGTGTTGTCATGGTGTGTTGCTACCATGCTGTGTTGTCATGGTGTGTTGCTACCGTGCTGTGTTGCCATGGTGTGTTGCTACCATGCTGTGTTGTTATGCTGTGTTGTCATGGTGTGTTTCTACCGTGCTGTGTTGCCATGGTGTGTTGCTACCATGCTGTGTTGTTATGCTGTGTTGTCATGGTGTGTTTCTACCGTGCTGTGTTGTCATGTTGTGTTGCTACCATGATGTGTTGTCATCCTGTGTTGTCATGCTGTGTTGTCATGTTGTGTTGCTACCATGCTGTGTTGTCATGCTGTGTTGTCATGCTGTGTTGCTACCATGCTGTGTTGTTATGCTGTGTTGTCATGTGGTGTTGCTACCATGATGAGTTGTCATGTGTTGCTGCCTTGCTATGTTGTTGTCTTAGGTCTCTCTTTATGTAGTGTTGTCTCTCTTGTTGTGATGTGTGTTCTGTCCTACATTTATTTATGTATTTGTTTTTAATCCCAGGTCCCCGTCCCCGCAGGAGGCCTTTTGGTAGGCCGTCATTGTAAATAAGAATTGGTTCTTAACTGATTTGCCTAGTTAAATAAGCACAAATAAGTTAGTTAAATAAGTTGCCTAGTTAAATAAGCACAAATAGTGAAGTATGATCACATTTATTTTAATATAAAATGCCGCAGTCGCTGTTTTCAAAGTATTTCTGCCATTTTGTTTCATAGCTGGTAAATTCTCACAAAGTCAAAAGAACGGGGAATCCTGTATAGCCTTTTCCAGCTCCACGCTGCTACCCTCCCTGGCTGGGGGCACCTGAAGAGCTGAGGGGACGATTTGTTTTTAGAAGCACAGGCATACAAGCTGGTCTACTGAAGTGAGACACGGTCTCTGTGTTGATTGGCTGTTTACGTTTGTTTTGTTTTGTTTTTATGTTTTCAACTGCTAGACAAGACGACGCAGCTATTAGTCAGACTCAATGTCACATGACTCGAGTCGCGTAACCTCCCGCCCTTAAAAAGGTGCAGGTTTTGCACAGGCAAAAAAATCCTAGAAAACCTGGTTCAGTCCGCTTTCCACCCGAGTCTGGGAGTCGAATTCACCTTTCAGCAGGACAGCGACATAAAACACAAGGCCAAATCGAGTTGCTTACCAAGAAGACAGTGAATGCACCTGAGTGGTCGAGTTATAGTTTTGACTTAAATCTACGGCAAGACCTGAAAATGGTTGTCAAGCAATGATCAACAAAGCATTTGAAAGAGCTTGAAGAATTTTTAAAAGTATAAAAATTGGCAATTTTCTTAAGACACTTACCCAGAAAAGTGATTCTAACTTTGTATTGACTCAGGGGGTTTAACACTTACTTTATTTTATTTTTTTAATTACAAAAATGTTCGAATTTATTTTCACTTTGTCAAAATATTTTTTGTTGATCATTGACAAAAAAAAAAAAAAAAAGACTATTAAATCCATTTTAATCCCAATTTGTAACAACGCGTGGAAGAAAAGCAAGGGGTGTAAATATTTTCTGGAAGCCCTGTAATGTGGGCCTGAATAAAAAGCTCATATAAGGAAGGAACTACATAGACGGCTGTTTAATAACCGAGTCATAACTAGGCCCGTCACAAATTTGATTTGGAGACGACTTAAAATATTTAGCAATTGACCGTAAAAAAAATAAAAAAAATCTATAAAAAAGTGGTTACGTAGCATACTCAAAACCATGGCCATTTCAACTTGCTAACATTCAATTAGTTTAAATATGATTTTGGATGAAACCAAAAAATAAATTCAGCTGAGCTCTGGGAGAGGTGCGAGAGGAGCAGGGGACGAAGTGTGTAACCAGTTTGGGTGTGGCACAGAGGTAGAGAGAGAGAGAAAGGTGCCAAACCGACTCGCTCTAGCTAGACAAACTTGTTGCTGCCATTGGTTATATCTTGCTCAGCCCTAATTGATGTGCTCTCTGTCACCTGAAGCTGCATGGCAAATTGTCCAGGAACACAAGGAAAGCACAAAGGGCCCCTTCCATCTCTGACGGGGCCAAAATGTATCTCTGTTACAGTATCCAGAGGACAGACTATTCTGACAGACTAATCGCTATATTATCGGACATGTTCTCTGAAGAGAACTCTGATGCTGTCTACATGGATGTGTGACCTCGGTGGTAACATGACCTCGGTGGTAACATGACCTCGGTGGTAACATGACCTCGGTGGTAACATGACCTCGGTGGTAACATGACCTCGGTGGTAACATGACCTCGGTGGTAACATGACCTCGGTGGTAACATGACCTCTGTGGTAACATGACCTCTGTGGTAACATGACCTCTGTGGTAACATGACCTCGGTGGTAACATGACCTCGGTGGTAACATGACCTCGGTGGTAACATGACCTCGGTGGTAACATGACCTCTGTGGTAACATGACCTCTGTGGTAACATGACCTCTGTGGTAACATGACCTATGTGGTAACATGACCTCTGTGGTAACATGACCTCGGTGGTAACATGACCTCGGTGGTAACATGACCTCGGTGGTAACATGACCTCGGTGGTAACATGACCTCGGTGGAAACATGACCTCGGTGGAAACATGACCTCTGTGGTAACATGACCTCGGTGGTAACATGACCTCTGTGGTAACATGACCTCTGTGGTAACATGACCTCGGTGGAAACATGACCTCGGTGGAAACATGACCTCTGTGGTAACATGACCTCGGTGGTAACATGACCTCGGTGGTAACATGACCTCGGTGGTAACATGACCTCGGTGGTAACATGACCTCTGACCTCTGGACAGGGTGAACTCTAAATGACAATTCAAAAGAAAAAGGGGGTTCCGTCTTCTCTGGAATGATGTCGTATTTACAACGTTCCTCCACACAAGCCTTTATGCTGTGACACCCTGTGGAGATCGGGCCTTGCTGGTCAGTTAACTGTAAACTTGGTATCGTTTGATTGGTCAAAGGTCGTTAGTTTTGGGTTGAGAAGGTATCCTTCTTCTTCTTCTTGCAGTGTGCATAGACGTAATTGGGCGCATTACCGCCACCTACTGGACTGGAGTGTGATGAGACTACGGAGGTGTTCTAGAACGTTCACTCTAGTCTACACGAATGAGGAAGTATAGCAAGTTTCTTATTATTATCGGTGTCCTTAAGTAGTGGTACAAAGTATATTTTATCAAAGTAACTCTGGGTCTTCCTTTCCTGTGGCGGTCCTCACGAGAGCCAGTTTCATCATAGCGCTTGATGGTTTTTGCGACTGCACTTGAAGAAACTTTCAAAGTTATTTGAAATTTTTCGGATTGACTGACCTTCATGTCTTAAAGTAATGATGGACTGTCGTTTCTCTTTGCTTATTTAAGCTGTTCTTGCCAGAATATGGACTTGGTTTTTTACCAAATAGGGCTATCTTCTGTATACCACCCCTACCTTGTCACAACACAACTGATTGGCTCAAACACATTAGGAAGGAAAGAAATTCCACAAATTCAACTTTTAACAAGGCGCACCTGTTAATTGAAATACATTCCAGGTGAAGCTGGTTGAGAGAATGCCAAGCGTGTGCAAAGTTGTCATCAAGGCAAAGCGGGGCTACTTTGAAGAATCTTATTTTTATTTGTTTAACACTTTTTTGGTTACTACATGATTCCACGTGTTATTTCAAAGTGTTGATGTCTTCACTATTATTCTACAATGTAGAAAACGGTAAAAATAAATAAAAAACCACTTGGTTGAGTAGGTTTTAAAAAACTTTTGACCGGTAGTGTATTTCATATTTTGACATTGGAACTATAGTATTAATGTTGTCATGTATGGCTCCTTGATCTGCCATCTGGTTCCCAGAAAGCCCACGTCAGACGGGACCCAACCGAGGCACCCCCACGTCAGACGGGACCCCACCGAGGCACCCCCGCGTCAAATGGGACCCCACCGAGGCACCCCCACGTCAGACGGGACACCACCGAGGCACCCCCGTGCCAGATGGGACCCCACCGAGGCACCCCCGCGCCAGACGGGACCCCACCGAGGCACCCCCGCGCCAGACGGGACCCCACCGAGGCACCCCCGCGTCACACGGGACCCCACCGAGGCACCCCCACGTCACACGGGACCCAACCAAGGCACCCCCACACGAGATTACACCTTCGGATGTTATAAATGGAATGGAGGTCTGTTGTTCTGTCTCTTATCCTGTCCACGGAGGAAGGCTTCTAGGCCTCGTAGGCAATCTCTTTGTTCGTGCTTCTAAGAAATCTTCGGATCTTAAATGTCTAGAAGTATGCTTTGTAATAGCTGTTAATGTTTTGTAACTTAAGCTTTAGGCCTTGTATGTGAAACCATTCATTTATTATATAATACCTGCTTTGATATTTGCTCCTCGTGACCATGCCTTGATCTTAGTCAGCTTAACTCATAATACTTGATAACACATGGTTTAACTGTTTAACTGTAGTCTCACATGGTTTAAAGTCTCTTGCATATTGCTATTTATCTTATAGAGCCAGATATTATTATAAAATATAAATATTTTAAAATTGGCTGATTGCTTAGTCTTATTAGGGGTCGCATGAGATGTATACAGTCAGGGCATTCGGAAAGAATTCAGACCCCTTCCCTTCTTCCACATTGTGTTACGTTACAGCCTTATTCTAAAATGGATTAAATTAAATAAAAATGTAATCAATCTACACACAATACCACAATGACAAAGTAAATGTTGTAAATGTTTAAAAAACAAAGAGTAATGCCTTCATTAAATAAGTATTCAGACCCTTTGCTACGAGACACGAAATTGAGCTCAGATGCATCCTGATTGGACATGATTTGTCTATAAAGGTCCCACAGTTGACAGTGCATGTCAGGGCAAAAATCAAGCCATGAGGTTGAAGGAATTGTCCGTAGAGCGCTGAGACAGGATTGTGTCGAAGCACAGGTCTGGGGAAGGGTAACAAAAAATGTCTGAAGCATTGAAGGTCCCCAAGAACACAGTGACCTCCATCATTCTTAAATGGAGGAAGTTTGGAACCACCAAGACTCTTCCTAGAGCTGGCCACCCGGCCAAACTGAGCAATCGGGGGAGAAGGCCTTGGTCAGGGAGGTGACCAAGAACCTGATGGTCACTGACAGAGCTCCAGAGTTCCTCTGTGGAGATGGGAGAACTTTCCAGAAAGACAACCATCTCTGCAGCACTCCACCAAATCAGGCCGTTATGGTCATGACCAGACAGAAGCCACTCCTCAGTAAAAGGCACATGACAGCCCGCTTGGAGTTTGCCAAAAGGCACCTAAAGGACTCTCAGACCATGAGAAACAAGATTCTCTGGTCTGATGAAACCAATATTCAACTCTTTGGTCTGAATGCCAAGCAACACTATCGGAAACCTGGCACCATCCCAACAGTGAAGCATGGTGGTGGCAGCATCATGTTGTGGGGATGTTTTTCAGTGGTAGGGACTGGGAGACTAGTCAGGATCAAGGGAAAGATGAACGGAGCAAAGTACAGAGAGATCCTTGTCGAAAACCTGCTCCAGAGCGCTCAGGACCTTAGACTGGGGCAAAGGTTCACCTTCCAACAGGACAATGACCCTAAGCACACAGCCAAGACAACACATGAGTGGCTTCGGGACAAGTCTCTGAAATTCCTTGAGTGGCCCAGCCAGAGCCCGGACTTGAACCCGATCGAACATCTCTGGGGAGACCAGAAAATAGCTGTGCAGCGACGCTCCCCATCCAACCTGACAGAGCTTGAGAGGATCTGCAGAGAAGAATGGGAGAAACTCCCCAAATACAGGTGTGCCAAGCTTGTAGCATCATACCCAAGAAAACTCAAGTCTGTAATCGCTGCCGAAGGTGCTTCAACAAAGTACTGAGAAAAGGTGTCTGAATACTTATGTAAATATGATATTTCAGTGTTACATGTTTTATACATTTGCTAACATTTCTATAAACCGTTTTTTGCTTTGTGATTCTGGGGTATTGTGATGTCATTATGGGGTATTGTGATGTCATTATGGGGTATTGTGATGTCATTATGGGGTATTGTGATGTCATTATGGGGTATTGTGCGTAGATTGATGAGGGGGGAAAAACTATTTAATCAATTTTAGAACAAGGCTTTAACAAAATGTTGGAAAAGTCAAGGGGGTCTGAATACTTTCCAAATGCCCTGTCTATCAAATATTACCCAGTACAGTAGTACTCGTCTAGGCTGCATCAAAATCCTCGTAAAGAAGCTAGCTAGCGAAGTTAACATCTAGCTAGCTAGATACTAGAGTCCATTTTGCTGCACTCCCTGTCCTTGTCTTCAACAACTCCATTCATATCAAACAGCCTGTTGGTAAATCACTGTAGCCTACTCCTCATTTAGCCAACTTACTTTCCTATTTATTTATTTCTATTTTATTACATTTTGCATTGATTATAAATCTCCCACTTCACTTGCTACAGATGGTGCCTGACTGTAGCGCCGATGTGATTGACACCAATAGCAACCAGCTAAACCTGTGAAATGTGTGTAGTCTACCAATAACAACCAGATACACCTGTAAAACGTGTGTAGTCTACCAATAGCAACCAGCTACACCTGTAAAACGTGTGTAGTCTACCAATAACAACCAGATACACCTGTAAAACGTGTGTAGTCTACCAATAACAACCAGATACACCTGTAAAACGTGTGTAGTCTACCAATAACAACCAGATACACCTGTAAAACGTGTGTAGTCTACCAATAACAACCATCTACACCTGTAAAACGTGTGTAGTCTACCAATAACAACCAGATACACCTGTAAAACGTGTGTAGTCTACCAATAACAACCAGCTACACCTGTAAAACGTGTGTAGTCTACCAATAACAACCAGATACACCTGTAAAACGTGTGTAGTCTACCAATGACAACCAGCTACACCTGTAAAACGTGTGTAGTCTACCAATAGCAACCAGTTACACCTGTAAAACGTGTGTAGTCTACCAATAACAACCAGCTACACCTGTAAAACGTGTGTAGTCTACCAATAACACCTGTAAAACGTGTGTAGTCTACCAATAACAACCAGCTACACCTGTAAAACGTGTGTAGTCTACCAATAACAACCAGATACACCTGTAAAACGTGTGTAGTCTACCAATAACAACCAGATACACCTGTAAAACGTGTGTAGTCTACCAATAACAACCAGATACACCTGTAAAACGTGTGTAGTCTACCAATAACAACCAGCTACACCTGTAAAACGTGTGTAGTCTACCAATAACAACCAGATACACCTGTAAAACGTGTGTAGTCCACCAATAACAACCAGATACACCTGTAAAACGTGTGTAGTCTACCAATAACAACCAGATACACCTGTAAAACGTGTGTAGTCTACCAATAACAACCAGATACACCTGTAAAACGTGTGTAGTCTACCAATAGCAACCAGATACACCTGTAAAACGTGTGTAGTCTACCAATAACAACCAGCTACACCTGTAAAACGTGTGTAGTCTACCAATAACACCTGTAAAACGTGTGTAGTCTACCAATAACAACCAGCTACACCTGTAAAACGTGTGTAGTCTACCAATAACAACCAGATACACCTGTAAAACGTGTGTAGTCTACCAATAACAACCAGATACACCTGTAAAACGTGTGTAGTCTACCAATAACAACCAGATACACCTGTAAAACGTGTGTAGTCTACCAATAACAACCAGCTACACCTGTAAAACGTGTGTAGTCTACCAATAACAACCAGATACACCTGTAAAACGTGTGTAGTCCACCAATAACAACCAGATACACCTGTAAAACGTGTGTAGTCTACCAATAACAACCAGATACACCTGTAAAACGTGTGTAGTCTACCAATAACAACCAGATACACCTGTAAAACGTGTGTAGTCTACCAATAGCAACCAGATACACCTGTAAAACGTGTGTAGTCCACCAATAACAACCAGATACACCTGTAAAATGTGTGAAGGCTACGGGTCTTTATGGGACACACTCATAAAAACTGTAATAAAACTGTTTTTACAACATGTTGAATGGTCTATCCTATGTAGTAATGTAACAGTGTCTTCAGAAAGTATTCATACCCCTTAACTTATTCTACATTTTGTTGCATTACATCCTGAATTCAAGATAGATTAAATATTTCTTCACTCCACGTCTTCACTCCATAATGACAAAGTGAAAACTTTTTTTTTTTCCTATAAAATTGAGCTCATGTGAATCAAATTGATTGGAAACCACCTGTGGCCAAATCAATCGTTTGGACATGATTTAGAAAGAAAACCAGGTCCCACAGTTGACAGTACACGTCTACTATACCATGGAGAACCACAGAACTGACGTAGATGGAGCTACTCAGACTCTCAGACTCTACCTACAGCCAGCCATCCGACCAAACTGAGCAACCAGGCAAGAAGGACCTTGGCCAGGGAGGTGACCAAGAACCCAATGATCACTCTGACAGAACTACAGAGTTCCTTGGCTGAGATGGGAGAACCTACCAGAAGGACAGCAGTCTCTACAGCCCTTCACCAATCTGGGCTTTATGGGGGGAGTGGCCAGACGGAAACCACTCCTGAGAAACAAGGCACATGACAGCATGTCTGGAGTTTGCAAAAAGGCACGTGAAAAACGCAGCGCGGAAGGCAAAATATTCTGTGGTCTGATGAGACAAATTGACCTCTTGAGCCTGAATGAAAAGTGCTGTCTGGAGAAAACCAGGCACAGCTCATCACCCATCTAACACAATCCCTACCGTGAAGCATGGTGGTGGCAGCATCATGCTATGGGGATGCTTTTTACCAGCAGGTTCTGGGACACTTGTAAGGACAGAGGGGAACAAAGAATGGAGCCAAATACAGGTAAATCCTTGATGAGAACCAGCTTCAGAGTGCAAACGACTTTACACTGGGGGCAAAGATTTACGTTCCAACAGGACAATGACCAAGCACACAGCCAAAGCAACACTGGAACAGCTTCAGAACTAGAATGTATAAGTCATTGAGTGGCCCAGCCAAACCCCAGACTTAAATCCCATTGAAAATCTGTGGAAAGACTTGAAGATTGCTATTCACCACCACTCCCCATCTAACTAAACAGAGCTAGAAAAAAATAACAAATCCAGATGTGCAAAGCTGATAGATCTACCCAAGACGACTCAAAGATGATACAGACATACCCAAGACGACTCAAAACTGTAAACACCGCCAAAGGTGCTTCTACAAAGTATTGACTCAGGGGTGCGAATACTTATGTAAATGAGATATTTATGTATTTAATTTTCAATAAATTTGCAAACATTTTCTAAAAACATGTTTTCACTTTGTCATTATGGGGTATTGTGATGTCATTATGGGGTATTGTGATGTCATTATGGGGTACTGTGTGTAGATGGGAAACAAATATATTTAATAAACTCTGAATTCAGACTGTAACAACAAAATGTGTAATAGGTCAAAGGGTATGTATACTTTCGGAAGGCATTGTACTTCCTTCAAAGTAGAGGGAACCTACCCTACATACACTACTTCCTTCAACAGTTGCCCTACTTCAAGTCACAGTAGGGTTAAGATCTAACAGTTAACCCACTTTGAAAGCATTATAATCTTTCCATGTTGTTTTCAGATGTAAAAAAAACACATAACTCATCTGTCTTCTAAAAGGGGAATTTCAACTCAACAAGCAAAGCTAGATGCACTGGAAGCCAGTGTTGCTGTTTGATGAAGGTGCCTGTATGACTACATGACAAGTAGCGAGTGGCTAAGTCAGCTTTAAAAAGCCTGAGAAGTATCTCATTCTGTGGATGTGAACCCCCACTGGTAACAATGTAGTGGTGACACTAAGGTTAGAGCTAAGTGATGTGGATGATGACAAACAGGGACATGCTGTTAAACTAGGACCTGGCCTGGTCTTTATCCCCACTGTACAGCCAGTAGCTCAGAAACCGGGCCCCCCCCCCCCAGACAGACAGAGACCGGGCCCCCCCCAGACAGACAGAGACCGGGCCTCCCCCAGACAGACAGAGACCGGGCCTCCCCCAGACAGACAGAGACCGGGCCTCCCCCAGACAGACAGAGACCGGGCCTCCCCCAGACAGACAGAGACCGGGCCCCCCCCCCCCAGACAGACAGAGACCGGGCCCCCCCCCCAGACAGACAGAGACCCCCCCCCAGACAGACAGAGACCGGGCCCCCCCCCCAGACAGACAGAGACCGGGCCCCCCCCCCCCAGACAGACAGAGACCGGGCCCCCCCCCCAGACAGACAGAGACCGGGGCCCCCCCCCAGACAGACAGAGACCGGGGCCCCCCCCCAGACAGACAGAGACCGGGGCCCCCCCCCAGACAGACAGAGACCGGGGCCCCCCCCCAGACAGACAGAGACCGGGCCCCCCCCCCAGACAGACAGAGACCGGGCCCCCCCCCAGACAGACAGAGACCGGGGCCCCCCCCCAGACAGACAGAGACCGGGCCTCCCCCAGACAGACAGAGACCGGGCCCCCCCCCCAGACAGACAGAGACCGGGGCCCCCCCCCCAGACAGACAGAGACCGGGGCCCCCCCCCAGACAGACAGAGACCGGGCCTCCCCCAGACAGACAGAGACCGGGCCCCCCCCCCAGACAAACAGAGACCGGGCCCCCCCCCAGACAGACAGAGACCGGGCCCCCCCCCAGACAGACAGAGACCGGGCCTCCCCCAGACAGACAGAGACCGGGCCCCCCCCCCAGACAGACAGAGACCGGGCCTCCCCCAGACAGACAGAGACTAACATCATCACTAGGCTCTAATTGCTGGTGCATAGAGACTAGTAAGAGTGTGAGATTGTTTCAAACAGTGGGTGTGGATTTACTGAGTGACATGCAAATTAATTCAAATCCTGAACGAATAATGCACCTATGAGACTTGGCTCTAAATCGAGGCGGGAGGGTCGTCAGTAGTTAACAAAGCCACAAAGTCGTCAAACCCTGCCAATTTCAACAATTTCTCTTCTTAAAATCTGATTTTTAAAACTAACCCTAACCTTTGATTCTGAGTTCGGGCAAATAAAGTTTAAGCAAACTATTTCTAAGATGCGTACTTTTAGATTTTCCGAACTCACTTCCTTGTTTATATCACTTGTGCTGCTATACGCTTTGAAATCCACAACGTAGGGGGGGGGGGGGGGGGTTCTAAAGGGTACACTAGATGGTGATGGACAGAGATCAGCCAATTAAGAGAAAGCAGGCTGTGTTCGCCACTCCTGCCATGGACTACCATTCTGAGGCGCTGTAAAAACCAGACGGTTTGACAGAGAAAGAAGACGACTGGTGGATGAGATTACACAGAGAGAACTAGTCACACACAGAGAGAGAGAGGACCGGTCACACACAGAGAGAGGACCAGTCACACACAGAGAGAGGACCAGTCACACACAGAGAGAGGACCAGTCACACACAGAGAGAGAGGACCAGTCACACACAGAGAGAGAGGACCAGTCACACACAGAGAGAGAGAGGACCAGTCACACACAGAGAGAGAGAGGACCGGTCACACACAGAGAGAGAGGACCAGTCACACACAGAGAGAGAGAGAGGACCAGTCACACACAGAGAGAGAGAGAGGACCAGTCACACACAGAGAGAGAGAGAGGACCAGTCACACACAGAGAGAGAGGACCAGTCACACACAGAGAGAGAGGACCAGTCACACACAGAGAGAGAGAGAGGACCGGTCACACACAGAGAGAGAGAGGACCAGTCACACAGAGAGAGAGAGAGGACCAGTCACACACAGAGAGAGAGGACCGGTCACACACAGAGAGAGAGGACCAGTCACACAGAGAGAGAGAGGACCAGTCACACACAGAGAGAGGACCAGTCACACAGAGAGAGAGAGAGGACCGGTCACACACAGAGAGAGGACCAGTCACACAGAGAGAGAGAGAGGACCGGTCACACACAGAGAGAGAGAGGACCAGTCACACACAGAGAGAGAGAGGACCGGTCACACACAGAGAGAGAGAGGACCGGTCACACACAGAGCGAGAGGACCAGTCACACAGAGAGAGAGAGAGGACCGGTCACACACAGAGAGAGAGAGGACCAGTCACACACAGAGAGAGAGAGGACAGGTCACACACACACAGAGAGAGAGAGGACCAGTCACACACACAGAGAGAGAGAGGACCAGTCACACACACACAGAGAGAGAGAGAGAGGACCAGACACACACACACAGAGAGAGAGAGAGAGGACCAGACACACACAGAGAGAGAGGACCAGACACACAGAGAGAGAGAGGACCAGTCACACACACAGAGAGAGAGGACCAGTCACAAACAGAAAGAGAGGACCAGTCACACACAGAGAGAGAGGACCAGTCACACACAGAGAGAGAGGACCAGTCACACACAGAGAGAGAGAGAGGACCGGTCACACACAGAGAGAGAGAGGACCAGTCACACAGAGAGAGAGAGAGGACCAGTCACACAGAGAGAGAGAGAGGACCAGTCACACACAGAGAGAGAGGACCAGTCACACACAGAGAGAGAGGACCAGTCACAAACAGAAAGAGAGGACCAGTCACACACAGAGAGAGAGGACCAGTCACACACAGAGAGAGAGGACCAGTCACACACACAGAGAGAGAGGACCAGTCACACACACAGAGAGAGGACCAGTCACACACAGAGAGAGAGGACCAGTCACACACAGAAAGAGATGACCAGTCACACACAGAGAGAGAGGACCAGTCACACACAGAAAGAGAGAGGACCAGTCACACACAGAGAGAGAGGACCAGTCACAAACAGAAAGAGAGGACCAGTCACACACAGAGAGAGAGAGGACCGGTCACACACAGAGAGAGAGGACCGGTCACACACACAAAGAGAGAGGACCAGTCACACACAGAGAGAGAGGACCAGTCACACACAGAGAGAGAGGACCAGTCACACACAGAGAGAGAGGACCAGTCACACACAGAAAGAGAGAGGACCAGTCACACACAGAAAGAGATGACCAGTCACACACACAGAGAGAGAGGACCAGTCACACACAGAAAGAGATGACCAGTCACAAACAGAGAGGACAGCACACACAGAAGAGAGAGGCCAGTCACACACAGAACAGCAACAGAGAGAGGCCAGTCACACACAGAAAGAGAGGACCAGTCACAAACAGAAAGAGAGGACCAGTCACACACAGAGAGAGAGGACCAGTCACACACACAAAGAGAGAGGACCAGTCACACACAGAGAGAGAGGACCAGTCACACACAGAGAGAGGACCAGTCACACACACAGAGAGAGAGGACCAGTCACACACAGAGAGAGAGGACCAGTCACACACAGAAAGAGAGGACCAGTCACACACAGAGAGAGAGGACCAGTCACACACAGAGAGAGGACCAGTCACACACAAAGAGAGAGGACCAGTCACACACAGAGAGAGAGGACCGGTCACACACACAAAGAGAGAGGACCAGTCACACACACAGAGAGAGGACCAGTCACAAACAGAAAGAGAGGACCAGTCACACAGAGAGAGAGAGGACCAGTCACACACAGAGAGAGGACCAGTCACACAGAGAGAGAGAGAGGACCGGTCACACACAGAGAGAGGACCAGTCACACACAGAGAGAGAGGACCAGTCACACACAGAGAGAGAGAGGACCAGTCACACACAGAGAGAGAGGACCAGTCACACACACACAGAGAGAGGACCAGTCACACACAGAGAGAGAGGACCAGTCACACACAGAAAGAGAGGACCAGTCACACACAGAGAGAGAGGACCAGTCACACACAGAAAGAGGACCAGTCACACACAGAAAGAGAGGACCAGTCACACACAGAGAGAGAGGACCAGTCACACACAGAGAGAGAGGACCAGTCACACACAGAGAGAGAGGACCAGTCACACACAGAGAGAGAGGACCAGTCACACACAGAAAGAGAGGACCAGTCACACACAGAGAGAGAGAGGACCAGTCACACACAGAGAGAGAGAGGACCAGTCACACACAGAGAGAGAGGACCAGTCACACACAGAAAGAGAGGACCAGTCACTAACAGAGAGAGAGAGGACCAGTCACTAACAGAGAGAGAGAGGACCAGTCACACACAGAGAGGACCAGTCACACACAGAGAGGACCAGTCACACACAGAAAGAGGACCAGTCACACACAGAAAGAGAGGACCAGTCACACACAGAGAGAGAGGACCAGTCACACACAGAGAGAGAGGACCAGTCACACACAGAAAGAGAGGACCAGTCACACACAGAGAGAGAGAGGACCAGTCACACACAGAGAGAGAGAGGACCAGTCACACACACAGAGAGAGAGGACCAGTCACACACAGAAAGAGAGAGGACCAGTCACACACAGAAAGAGATGACCAGTCACACACACAGAGAGAGAGGACCAGTCACACACAGAAAGAGATGACCAGTCACAAACAGAGAGAGAGGACCAGTCACACACAGAAAGAGAGAGGACCAGTCACACACAGAAAGAGATGACCAGTCACACACAGAGAGAGGACCAGTCACACACAGAAAGAGAGGAACAGTCACAAACAGAAAGAGAGGACCAGTCACACACAGAGAGAGAGGACCAGTCACACACACAAAGAGAGAGGACCGGTCACACACACAGAGAGAGAGGACCAGTCACACACACAGAGAGAGGACCAGTCACACACAGAGAGAGAGGACCAGTCACACACAGAGAGAGGACCAGTCACACACACAGAGAGAGAGGACCAGTCACACACAGAGAGAGAGGACCAGTCACACACAGAAAGAGAGGACCAGTCACACACAGAGAGAGAGGACCAGTCACACACAGAGAGAGGACCAGTCACACACAAAGAGAGAGGACCAGTCACACACAAAGAGAGAGGACCAGTCACACACAGAGAGAGAGGACCGGTCACACACACAAAGAGAGAGGACCAGTCACACACACAGAGAGAGGACCAGTCACAAACAGAAAGAGAGGACCAGTCACACACAGAGAGAGAGGACCAGTCACACACACAGAGAGAGAGGACCAGTCACACACAGAGAGAGAGAGGACCAGTCACACACAGAGAGAGAGGACCAGTCACACACACAGAGAGAGAGGACCAGTCACACACAGAGAGAGAGGACCAGTCACACACACAGAGAGAGAGGACCAGTCACACACACAGAGAGAGGACCAGTCACACACAGAGAGAGAGGACCAGTCACACACAGAGAGAGGACCAGTCACACACACAGAGAGAGAGGACCAGTCACACACAGAGAGAGAGGACCAGTCACACACAGAAAGAGAGGACCAGTCACACACAGAGAGAGAGGACCAGTCACACACAGAGAGAGGACCAGTCACACACAAAGAGAGAGGACCAGTCACACACAGAGAGAGAGGACCGGTCACACACACAAAGAGAGAGGACCAGTCACACACACAGAGAGAGGACCAGTCACAAACAGAAAGAGAGGACCAGTCACACAGAGAGAGAGAGGACCAGTCACACACAGAGAGAGGACCAGTCACACAGAGAGAGAGAGAGGACCGGTCACACACAGAGAGAGGACCGGTCACACACAGAGAGAGAGGACCAGTCACACACAGAGAGAGAGAGGACCAGTCACACACAGAGAGAGAGGACCAGTCACACACAGAGAGAGAGAGGACCAGTCACACACAGAGAGAGAGGACCAGTCACACACAGAGAGAGAGGACCAGTCACACACAGAAAGAGAGGACCAGTCACACACAGAGAGAGAGGACCAGTCACACACAGAAAGAGGACCAGTCACACACAGAAAGAGAGGACCAGTCACACACAGAGAGAGAGGACCAGTCACACACAGAGAGAGAGGACCAGTCACACACAGAGAGAGAGGACCAGTCACACACAGAAAGAGAGGACCAGTCACACACAGAGAGAGAGAGGACCAGTCACACACAGAGAGAGAGGACCAGTCACACACAGAAAGAGAGGACCAGTCACTAACAGAGAGAGAGAGGACCAGTCACTAACAGAGAGAGAGAGGACCAGTCACACACAGAGAGGACCAGTCACACACAGAGAGGACCAGTCACACACAGAAAGAGGACCAGTCACACACAGAGAGGACCAGTCACACACAGAGAGGACCAGTCACACACAGAGAGAGGACCAGTCACAAACAGAGAGAGAGGACCAGTCACACACACAGAGAGAGAGGACCAGTCACACACAGAGAGAGAGAGGACCAGTCACACACAGAGAGAGAGAGGACCAGTCACACACACAGAGAGAGAGGACCAGTCACACACAGAAAGAGAGAGGACCAGTCACACACAGAAAGAGATGACCAGTCACACACACAGAGAGAGAGGACCAGTCACACACAGAAAGAGATGACCAGTCACAAACAGAGAGAGAGGACCAGTCACACACAGAAAGAGAGGAACAGTCACAAACAGAAAGAGAGGACCAGTCACACACACAAAGAGAGAGGACCGGTCACACACACAGAGAGAGAGGACCAGTCACACACACAGAGAGAGGACCAGTCACACACAGAGAGAGAGGACCGGTCACACACAGAGAGAGGACCAGTCACACACACAGAGAGAGAGGACCAGTCACACACAGAGAGAGAGGACCAGTCACACACAGAAAGAGAGGACCAGTCACACACAGAGAGAGAGGACCAGTCACACACAGAGAGAGGACCAGTCACACACAAAGAGAGAGGACCAGTCACACACAAAGAGAGAGGACCAGTCACACACAGAGAGAGAGGACCGGTCACACACACAAAGAGAGAGGACCAGTCACACACACAGAGAGAGGACCAGTCACAAACAGAAAGAGAGGACCAGTCACACACAGAGAGAGAGGACCAGTCACACACAGAGAGAGAGGACCAGTCACACACAGAGAGAGAGAGGACCAGTCACACACAGAGAGAGAGGACCAGTCACACACACAGAGAGAGAGGACCAGTCACACACAGAGAGAGAGGACCAGTCACACACAGAAAGAGAGGACCAGTCACACACAGAGAGAGAGGACCAGTCACACACAGAAAGAGGACCAGTCACACACAGAAAGAGAGGACCAGTCACACACAGAGAGAGAGGACCAGTCACACACAGAGAGAGAGGACCAGTCACACACAGAGAGAGAGGACCAGTCACACACAGAAAGAGAGGACCAGTCACACACAGAGAGAGAGAGGACCAGTCACACACAGAGAGAGAGGACCAGTCACACACAGAAAGAGAGGACCAGTCACACACAGAGAGAGAGAGGACCAGTCACACACAGAGAGAGAGGACCAGTCACACACAGAAAGAGAGGACCAGTCACGAACAGAGAGAGAGAGGACCAGTCACACACAGAGAGAGAGGACCAGTCACACACAGAGAGAGAGGACCAGTCACACACAGAAAGAGAGGACCAGTCACACACAGAGAGAGAAGACCAGTCACACACAGAAAGAGAGGACCAGTCACACACAGAAAGAGGACCAGTCACACACACAGAGAGAGAGGACCAGTCACACACAGAGAGAGAGGACCAGTCACACACAGAAAGAGAGGACCAGTCACACACAGAGAGAGGACCAGTCACACACACAGAGAGAGAGGACCAGTCACACAGAGAGAGAGAGGACCAGTCACACACAGAGAGAGAGGACCAGTCACACACAGAGAGAGGACCAGTCACACACAGAAAGAGAGGACCAGTCACACACAGAGAGAGAGGACCAGTCACACACAGAGAGAGAGGACCAGTCACACACAGAGAGAGAGGACCAGTCACACACAGAAAGAGAGGACCAGTCACACACAGAGAGAGAGAGGACCAGTCACACACAGAGAGAGAGGACCAGTCACACACAGAAAGAGAGGACCAGTCACTAACAGAGAGAGAGAGGACCAGTCACACACAGAGAGAGAGGACCAGTCACACACAGAGAGAGAGGACCAGTCACACACAGAAAGAGAGGACCAGTCACACACAGAGAGAGAAGACCAGTCACACACAGAAAGAGAGGACCAGTCACACACAGAAAGAGGACCAGTCACACACACAGAGAGAGAGGACCAGTCACACACAGAGAGAGAGGACCAGTCACACACAGAAAGAGAGGACCAGTCACACACAGAGAGAGGACCAGTCACACACACAGAGAGAGAGGACCAGTCACACAGAGAGAGAGAGGACCAGTCACACACAGAGAGAGAGGACCAGTCACACACAGAGAGAGGACCAGTCACACACAGAAAGAGAGGACCAGTCACACACAGAGAGAGAGGACCAGTCACACACAGAGAGAGAGGACCAGTCACACACAGAGAGAGAGGACCAGTCACACACACACAGAGAGAGAGAGAGAGGACCGGTCACACACACACAGAGAGAGGACCAGTCACACACACAGAGAGAGAGAGGACCAGTCACACACACAGAGAGAGAGGACCAGTCACACACACAAAGAGAGAGGACCGGTCACACACACAGAGAGAGAGGACCAGTCACACACAGAGAGAGAGGACCAGTCACACACAGAGAGAGGACCAGTCACACACACAGAGAGAGAGGACCAGTCACACACAGAGAGAGAGGACCAGTCACACACAGAAAGAGAGGACCAGTCACACACAGAGAGAGAGGACCAGTCACACACAGAGAGAGGACCAGTCACACACAAAGAGAGAGGACCAGTCACACACAAAGAGAGAGGACCAGTCACACACAGAGAGAGAGGACCGGTCACACACACAAAGAGAGAGGACCGGTCACACACACAGAGAGAGGACCAGTCACAAACAGAAAGAGAGGACCAGTCACACACAGAGAGAGAGGACCAGTCACACACAGAGAGAGAGGACCAGTCACACACAGAGAGAGAGAGGACCAGTCACACACAGAGAGAGAGGACCAGTCACACACACAGAGAGAGAGGACCAGTCACACACAGAGAGAGAGGACCAGTCACACACAGAAAGAGGACCAGTCACACACAGAGAGAGAGGACCAGTCACACACAGAGAGAGAGGACCAGTCACACACAGAGAGAGAGGACCAGTCACACACAGAGAGAGAGGACCAGTCACACACACAGAGAGAGGACCAGTCACAAACAGAAAGAGAGGACCAGTCACACACAGAGAGAGAGGACCAGTCACACACAGAGAGAGAGGACCAGTCACACACAGAGAGAGAGAGGACCAGTCACACACAGAGAGAGAGGACCAGTCACACACACAGAGAGAGAGGACCAGTCACACACAGAGAGAGAGGACCAGTCACACACAGAAAGAGGACCAGTCACACACAGAGAGAGAGGACCAGTCACACACAGAGAGAGAGGACCAGTCACACACAGAGAGAGAGGACCAGTCACACACAGAGAGAGAGGACCAGTCACACACAGAGAGAGAGGACCAGTCACACACAGAAAGAGAGGACCAGTCACACACAGAGAGAGAGAGGACCAGTCACACACAGAAAGAGAGGACCAGTCACTAACAGAGAGAGAGAGGACCAGTCACACACAGAGAGAGAGGACCAGTCACACACAGAGAGAGAGGACCAGTCACACACAGAAAGAGAGGACCAGTCACACACAGAGAGAGAAGACCAGTCACACACAGAAAGAGAGGACCAGTCACACACAGAAAGAGGACCAGTCACACACACAGAGAGAGAGGACCAGTCACACACAGAGAGAGAGGACCAGTCACACACAGAAAGAGAGGACCAGTCACACACAGAGAGAGGACCAGTCACACACACAGAGAGAGAGGACCAGGCACACAGAGAGAGAGAGCACCAGTCACACACAGAGAGAGAGGACCAGTCACACACAGAGAGAGGACCAGTCACACACAGAAAGAGAGGACCAGTCACACACAGAGAGAGAGGACCAGTCACACACAGAGAGAGAGGACCAGTCACACACAGAGAGAGAGGACCAGTCACACACAGAGAGAGAGGACCAGTCACACACAGAAAGAGAGGACCAGTCACACACAGAGAGAGAGAGGACCAGTCACACACAGAGAGAGAGGACCAGTCACACACAGAAAGAGAGGACCAGTCACTAACAGAGAGAGAGAGGACCAGTCACACACAGAGAGAGAGGACCAGTCACACACAGAGAGAGAGGACCAGTCACACACAGAAAGAGAGGACCAGTCACACACAGAGAGAGAAGACCAGTCACACACAGAAAGAGAGGACCAGTCACACACAGAAAGAGGACCAGTCACACACACAGAGAGAGAGGACCAGTCACACACAGAGAGAGAGGACCAGTCACACACAGAAAGAGAGGACCAGTCACACACAGAGAGAGGACCAGTCACACACACAGAGAGAGAGGACCAGTCACACAGAGAGAGAGAGGACCAGTCACACACAGAGAGAGAGGACCAGTCACACACAGAGAGAGGACCAGTCACACACAGAAAGAGAGGACCAGTCACACACAGAGAGAGAGGACCAGTCACACACAGAGAGAGAGGACCAGTCACACACAGAGAGAGAGGACCAGTCACACACACACAGAGAGAGAGAGAGAGGACCGGTCACACACACACAGAGAGAGGACCAGTCACACACACACAGAGAGAGAGGACCAGTCACACACACAGAGAGAGAGGACCAATCACACACAGAGAGAGAGGACCAGTCACACACAAAGAGAGAGGACCAGTCACACACACAGAGAGAGAGAGGACCAGTGACACACAGAGAGAGAGGACCAGTCACACACACACACACAGAGAGAGAGAGAGGACCGGTCACACACACACACAGAGAGAGGACCAGTCACACACACAGAGAGAGGACCAGTCACACACACAGAGAGAGAGGACCAGTCACACACAAAGAGAGAGGACCAGTCACACACACACAGAGAGAGAGAGGACCAGTCACACACACACAGAGAGAGGACCAGTCACACACACAGAGAGAGAGAGGACCAGTCACACACACACAGAGAGAGGACCAGTCACACACACAGAGAGAGAGGACCAGTCACACACACAGAGAGAGGACCAGTCACACACACAGAGAGAGGACCAGTCACACACACAGAGAGAGGACCAGTCACACACACACAGAGAGAGGACCAGACACACACAGAGAGAGATGACCAGTCACACACACAGAGAGAGAGGACCAGTCACACACAGAGAGAGGACCAGTCACACACAGAGAGAGAGGACCAGTCACACACAGAGAGAGAGGACCAGTCACACACAGAGAGAGAGGACCAGTCACACACACAGAGAGAGAGGACCAGTCACACACACAGAGAAAGGACCAGTCACACACACAGAGAGAGGACCAGTCACACACAGAGAGAGAGAGGACCAGTCACACACAGAAAGAGATGACCAGTCACACACAGAGAGAGAGGACCAGTCACACACAGAGGGAGAAGACCAGTCACACACAGAAAGAGATGACCAGTCACACACAGAGAGAGAGGACCAGTCACACACACAGAGAGAGATGACCAGTCACACACACACAGAGAGATGACCAGTCACACACACAGAGAGAGATGACCAGTCACACACAGAAAGAGATGACCAGTCACACAGAGAGAGAGAGAGGACCAGTCACACACAGAGAGAGAGGACCAGTCACACACACAGAGAGAGAGGACCAGTCACACACAGAAAGAGATGACCAGTCACACACAGAGAGAGAGGACCAGTCACACACACAGAGAGAGAGGACCAGTCACACACAGAAAGAGATGACCAGTCACACACAGAGAGAGAGGACCAGTCACACACAGAGAGAGAGAGGACCAGTCACACACACAGAGAGAGGACCAGTCACACACACAGAGAGAGATGACCAGTCACACACACACAGAGAGAGGACCAGACACACACAGAGAGAGAGGACCAGTCACACACAGAGAGAGAGGACCAGTCACACACACAGAGAGAGAGAGGACCAGTCACACACACAGAGAGAGAGAGGACCAGTCACACACACAGAGAGAGAGAGGACCAGTCACACACACAGAGAGAGGACCAGTCACACACACAGAGAGAGGACCAGTCACACACACAGAGAGAGGACCAGTCACACACACAGAGAGAGGACCAGTCACACACACAGAGAGAGAGGACCAGTCACACACACAGAGAGAGGACCAGTCACACACACACAGAGAGAGGACCAGTCACACACACAGAGAGAGGACCAGTCACACACACACAGAGAGAGGACCAGTCACACACACAGAGAGAGAGGACCAGTCACACACACAGAGAGAGAGGACCAGTCACACACACAGAGAGAGAGGACCAGTCACACACACAGAGAGAGGACCAGTCACACACACACAGAGAGAGGACCAGACACACACAGAGAGAGATGACCAGTCACACACACAGAGAGAGAGGACCAGTCACACACAGAGAGAGGACCAGTCACACACAGAGAGAGAGGACCAGTCACACACAGAGAGAGAGGACCAGTCACACACAGAGAGAGAGGACCAGTCACACACACAGAGAGAGAGGACCAGTCACACACACAGAGAGAGGACCAGTCACACACACAGAGAGAGGACCAGTCACACACACAGAGAGAGGACCAGTCACACACAGAGAGAGAGAGGACCAGTCACACACAGAAAGAGATGACCAGTCACACACAGAGAGAGAGGACCAGTCACACACAGAGAGAGAAGACCAGTCACACACAGAAAGAGATGACCAGTCACACACAGAGAGAGAGGACCAGTCACACACACAGAGAGAGATGACCAGTCACACACACAGAGAGAGATGACCAGTCACACACACAGAGAGAGATGACCAGTCACACACAGAAAGAGATGACCAGTCACACAGAGAGAGAGAGAGGACCAGTCACACACAGAGAGAGAGGACCAGTCACACACACAGAGAGAGAGGACCAGTCACACACAGAAAGAGATGACCAGTCACACACAGAGAGAGAGGACCAGTCACACACACAGAGAGAGAGGACCAGTCACACACAGAAAGAGATGACCAGTCACACACAGAGAGAGAGGACCAGTCACACACAGAGAGAGAGAGGACCAGTCACACACACAGAGAGAGGACCAGTCACACACAGAGAGAGGACTACAACGCTGGTCCTCCCAGTGCCACCCCATCACAACGCTGGTCCTCCCAGTGCCACCCCACCACAACGCTGGTCCTCCCAGTGCCACCCCATCACAACGCTGGTCCTCCCAGTGCCACCCCACCACAACGCTGGTCCTCCCAGTGCCAACCCATCACAACGCTGGTCCTCCCAGTGCCAACCCACCACAACGCTGGTCCTCCCAGTGCCACCCCACCACAACGCTGGTCCTCCCAGTGCCACCCCACCCCACCACAACGCTGGTCCTCCCAGTGCCACCCCATCACAACGCTGGTCCTCCCAGTGCCACCCCACCACAACGCTGGTTCTCCCAGTGCCACCCCACCCCACCACAACGCTGGTCCTCCCAGTGCCACCCCATCACAACGCTGGTCCTCCCAGTGCCACCCCACCCCACCACAACGCTGGTCCTCCCAGTGCCACCCCACCACAACGCTGGTTCTCCCAGTGCCACCCCACCACAACGCTGGTCCTCCCAGTGCCACCCCACCACAACGCTGGTTCTCCCAGTGCCACCCCACCACAACGCTGGTTCTCCCAGTGCCACCCCACCCCATCACAACGCTGGTCCTCCCAGTGCCACCCCACCACAACGCTGGTCCTCCCAGTGCCACCCCACCACAACGCTGGTCCTCCCAGTGCCACCCCACCACAACGCTGGTCCTCCCAGTGCCACCCCATCACAACGCTTGTCCTTCCAGTGCCACCCCACCACAACGCTGGTCCTCCCAGTGCCACCCCACCACAACGCTGGTCCTCCCAGTGCCACCCCACCACAACGCTGGTCCTCCCAGTGCCACCCCATCACAACGCTGGTCCTCCCAGTGCCACCCCACCACAACGCTGGTCCTCCCAGTGCCACCCCACACCAACGCTGGTCCTCCCAGTGCCACCCCACCACAACGCTGGTCCTCCCAGTGCCACCCCACCACAACGCTGGTCCTCCCAGTGCCAACCCATCACAACGCTGGTCCTCCCAGTGCCAACCCACCACAACGCTGGTCCTCCCAGTGCCACCCCACCACAACGCTGGTCCTCCCAGTGCCACCCCACCCCACCACAACGCTGGTCCTCCCAGTGCCACCCCATCACAACGCTGGTCCTCCCAGTGCCACCCCACCACAACGCTGGTTCTCCCAGTGCCACCCCACCCCACCACAACGCTGGTCCTCCCAGTGCCACCCCATCACAACGCTGGTCCTCCCAGTGCCACCCCACCCCACCACAACGCTGGTCCTCCCAGTGCCACCACAACGCTGGTCCTCCCAGTGCCACCCCACCACAACGCTGGTCCTCCCAGTGCCACCCCACCACAACGCTGGTCCTCCCAGTGCCACCCCACCACAACGCTGGTTCTCCCAGTGCCACCGCACCACAACGCTGGTTCTCCCAGTGCCACCCCACCACAACGCTGGTCCTCCCAGTGCCACCCCATCACAACGCTTGTCCTTCCAGTGCCACCCCACCACAACGCTGGTCCTCCCAGTGCCACCCCACCACAACGCTGGTCCTCCCAGTGCCACCCCACCCCACCACAACGCTGGTCCTCCCAGTGCCACCCCACCCCATCACAACGCTGGTTCTCCCAGTGCCACCCCACCACCACGCTGGTCCTCCCAGTGCCACCCCATCACCACGCTGGTCCTCCCAGTGCCACCCCACCACAACGCTGTAACTTAGACCTGTAGTACCCACTAGGGTTGCAGACAGGCCCCCGTTGCCACGCAGACAGACAGGCCCCCGTTGCCACGCAGACAGACAGGCCCCCGTTGCCACGCAGACAGACAGGCCCCCGTTGCCACGCAGACAGACAGGCCCCCGTTGCCACGCAGACAGACAGGCCCCCGTTGCCACGCAGACAGACAGGCCCCCGTTGCCACGCAGACAGACAGGCCCCCGTTGCCACGCAGACAGACAGGCCCCCGTTGCCACGCAGACAGACAGGCCCCCGTTGCCACGCAGACAGACAGGCCCCCGTTGCCACGCAGACAGACAGGCCCCCGTTGCCACGCAGACAGACAGGCCCCCGTTGCCACGCAGACAGACAGGCCCCCGTTGCCACGCAGACAGACAGGCCCCCGTTGCCACGCAGACAGACAGGCCCCCGTTGCCACGCAGACAGACAGGCCCCCGTTGCCACGCAGACAGACAGGCCCCCGTTGCCACGCAGACAGACAGGCCCCCGTTGCCACTCAGACAGACAGGCCTCCGTTGCCACGCAGACAGACAGGCCCCCGTTGCCACGCAGACAGACAGGCCTCCGTTGCCATGCAGACAGACAGGCCCCCGTTACCATGCAGACAGACTATGAAAGCAAGTTCAAGTAACTATGAAAGTAAGTTCAAGTAACTACTAGATTATAACTAGGCCTGCAGCAAAACGATCATCATCACTACCAGGATGCAGAAGAAATAGGAAAAATCAGGCCTAACCGCCTGTTACCCTGACGAGAATCAACTGAGAACCTTTTGCATATATAATCTTAATAGTGTATATCCGTGGCCCCCAGCGTTAAAATTACGGTCCGGTACATAAATATCTTCAATGATCATTCACAACACCGCAGCGACTGAAAGAGGACAGAGAATTTCAGAGAAGAATGATTTCCAGAACGATGAAAAACCCGGTGTGTATTCCCATTTGGCCTGTCATGTGACCGGACCGGACCGGTCCTGATCAAAACCAAGCGGAAGACCGTGTCCCAAATACCACCCTACATCTAGTGAACTACTTTTCTGTCACAAGCCAAAAGCATTTTTTAAATGTATTTTATTTAACTAGGCAAGTCAGTTAAGAACAAATTCTTATTTACAATGACGGCATACCCCGGCCAAATTCGGACGAAGCTGGGCCAATTGTGCGCCGCCCTACGGGACTCCTAATCACGGCCGGTTGTGATACAGCCTGGAATCGAACCAGGGTCTGTAGTGACGCCTCTAGCACTGAGATGCAGTGCATTTAGACCGCTGGGCCACTCGGGGGGCCCTAAATAGGGAATAGGGCTCTCGTCTAAAGTAGTGTACTATATAGGGAATAGGTCTCTGGTCTAAAGTAGTGCACTATATAGGGAATAGGGCTCTTGTCTAAAGTAGTGCACTATATAGGGAATAGGGTACCATTTGAGATGCTGACAGGGAACTAAACTGAAGAGGAAACTCCATCACTAAACTGACAAAAGTTGAAATGTATCTGTCGATTAAGGAAGATACAGAAGTCAAACAACATTTCCAATCTTCCCTCACAGCCACACGGCAGGGGGAAACGGGCAGCTTGGGGGGAAACGGGCAGCCTGGGTGGTGAAACAGGGAGCCTGGGGGGGGGGGGAAACGGGCAGCCTGGATGGTGAAACGGGCAGCCTGGATGGTGAAACGGGCAGCCTGGATGGTGAAACGGGCAGCCTGGATGGTGAAACGGGCAGCCTGGATGGTGAAACGGGGAGCCTGGATGGTGAAACGGGGAGCCTGGATGGTGAAACGGGGAGCCTGGATGGTGAAACGGGGAGCCTGGATGGTGAAACGGGGAGCCTGGATGGTGAAACGGGGAGCCTGGGGGGGGGAACCGGCAGCCGGGGGGGGGGCGGGGGGGGAACGGGCAGCCTGGATGGGAAACGGGCAGCCTAGGGGGGGAAACGGGCAGCCTAGGGGGGGAAACGGGCAGCCTAGGGGGGAAACGGGCAGCCTAGGGGGGAAACGGTCTGCATCGGGAACTCAGAGGAATGAAAAAGAGGAACTAAAAACATAATTGCAAAGTTGAACAAAATGGCATCCATTACTACAACTGCTGAACACCTACATGATATATCTGACAGGTATTATACAGGTCTCAAATCAATCCACTGTTGGTGACCACACCAAGCTCTCTCTCACACACACACACACACACACACACACACAAATGAAAACCTAAACAGCCATCTTACCTGTGTGTAGTCAAAGTCCGAGAGAGGAGCTATGCTTTTGATGTATTCGATTCTGAACCGGTCTTCGGGGTTGGCTAGAGTGACTGGGGGTATCAAGGTGCTCATGGCTGACACTATCGTCTGGAAAGAGGAGAAACACACCGGCGTTAAGATGGATGAATACAGGATAAATAAGATCAGAAGCTTATCGAAACAAAATCAGGGAAATAGGATTGGGGTGTCCAATCTAACACAAGGCTGCATCTCAGACGGCACCCTATTCCCTATGTAGTGCCCCTGTCAACGACAGAAGGACTCTAGGCTGTCGTCTGGCTCCGTCCCGTACACCTTTCGGTTATTGGCCCCCAGGTTACGAGCATTGGGTCAAAAGGTCCCTGGATTGAATCCCTGAGTCAACTAGGTGAAACAACTGCTGATGTGCCCTTGAGCAAGGCACTTATAACCTGAATTGCTCCTGTAAGTTGCTCTGGATAAGAGTATCTGCTAAATGAAAAAAAATGTAAAATGTCCAAAGTACTGCACTATACAGTATAGGGAACAGGGCCCTGATCTAAAGTACTGCACTATACAGTATAGGGAACAGGGCCCTGATCTAAAGTACTGCACTATACAGTATAGGGAACTGGGACCTGATCTAAAGTACTGTACTATACAGTATAGGGAACAGGGCCCTGATCTAAAGTACTGCACTATACAGTATAGGGAACAGGGTCCTGATCTAAAGTACTGCACTATACAGTATAGGGAACAGGGCCCTGATCTAAAGTACTGCACTATACAGTATAGGGAACAGGGCCCTGATCTAAAGTACTGTACTATACAGTATAGGGAACAGGGCCCTGATCTAAAGTACTGCACTATACAGTATAGGGAACAGGGCCCTGATCTAAAGTACTGTACTATACAGTATAGGGAACTGGGCCCTGATCTAAAGTACTGCACTATACAGTATAGGGAACTGGGCCCTGATCTAAAGTACTGCACTATACAGTATAGGGAACTGGGCCCTGATCTAAAGTACTGCACTATAGGTAACTGGGCCCTGATCTAAAGTACTGCACTATACAGTATAGGGAACTGGGCCCTGATCTAAGGTACTGCACTATACAGTATAGGGAACTGGGCCCTGATCTAAAGTACTGCACTATACAGTATAGGGAACTGGGCCCTGATCTAAAGTACTGTACTATACAGTATAGGGAACTGGGCCCTGATCTAAAGTACTGTACAGTATAGGGAACAGGGCCCTGATCTAAAGTACTGCACTACACAGTATAGGGAACTGGGACCTGATCTAAAGTACTGTACAGTATAGGTAACAGGGCCCTGATCTAAAGTACTGTACAGTATAGGGAACAGGGCCCTGATCTAAAGTACTGCACTACACAGTATAGGGAACTGGGACCTGATCTAAAGTACTGCACTATACAGTATAGGGAACTGGGCCCTGATCTAAAGTACTGCACTATACAGTATAGGGAACTGGGGCCCTGATCTAAAGTACTGCACTATACAGTATAGGGAACTGGGGCCCTGATCTAAAGTACTGCACTACACAGTATAGGGAACTGGGCCCTGATCTAAAGTACTGCACTATACAGTATAGGGAACAGGGCCCTGATCTAAAGTACTGCACTATACAGTATAGGGAACTGGGCCCTGATCTAAAGTACTGCACTATACAGTATAGGGAACTTGGGCCCTGATCTAAAGTACTGCACTATACAGTATAGGGAACTGGGGCCCTGATCTAAAGTACTGCACTATACAGTATAGGGAACTGGGGCCCTGATCTAAAGTACTGCACTACACAGTATAGGGAACTGGGCCCTGATCTAAAGTACTGCACTATACAGTATAGGGAACAGGGCCCTGATCTAAAGTACTGCACTATACAGTATAGGGAACTGGGCCGTGATCTAAAGTACTGCACTATAGGGAACTGGGGCCCTGATCTAAAGTACTGCACTATACAGTATAGGGAATGGGGCCCTGATCTAAAGTACTGCACTATAGGGAACTGGGGCCCTGATCTAAAGTACTGCACTATACAGTATAGGGAACTGGGCCCTGATCTAAAGTACTGCACTATACAGTATAGGGAACTGGGCCCTGATCTAAAGTACTGCACTATAGGGAACTGGGCCCTGATCTAAAGTACTGCACTATACAGTATAGGGAACAGGGCCCTGATCTAAAGTACTGCACTATACAGTATAGGGAACGGGGCCCTGATCTAAAGTACTGCACTATACAGTATAGGTAACAGGGCCCTGATCTAAAGTACTGTACAGTATAGGGAACAGGGCCCTGATCTAAAGTACTGCACTACACAGTATAGGGAACTGGGACCTGATCTAAAGTACTGCACTATACAGTATAGGGAACTGGGCCCTGATCTAAAGTACTGCACTATACAGTATAGGGAACTGGGCCCTGATCTAAAGTACTGCACTATACAGTATAGGGAACTGGGCCCTGATCTAAAGTACTGCGCTATACAGTATAGGGAACTGGGCCCTGATCTAAAGTACTGCACTATAGGGAACTGGGCCCTGATCTAAAGTACTGCACTATACAGTATAGGGAACTGGGCCCTGATCTAAAGTACTGCACTATACAGTATAGGGAACTGGGCCCTGATCTAAAGTACTGCGCTATACAGTATAGGGAACTGGGCCCTGATCTAAAGTACTGCACTATAGGGAACTGGGCCCTGATCTAAAGTACTGCACTATACAGTATAGGGAACGGGGCCCTGATCTAAAGTACTGCACTATACAGTATAGGGAACTGGGCCCTGATCTAAAGTACTGCACTATACAGTATAGGTAACAGGGCCCTGATCTAAAGTACTGTACAGTATAGGGAACAGGGCCCTGATCTAAAGTACTGCACTACACAGTATAGGGAACTGGGCCCTGATCTAAAGTACTGCACTATACAGTATAGGGAACTGGGCCCTGATCTAAAGTACTGCACTATACAGTATAGGGAACTGGGCCCTGATCTAAAGTACTGCGCTATACATTATAGGGAACGGGGCCCTAATCTAAAGTAGTGCACTATACAGTATAGGGAACTGGGCCCTAATCTAAAGTACTGCACTATACAGTATAGGGAACTGGGGCCCTGATCTAAAGTACTGCACTATACAGTATAGGGAACGGGGCCCTGATCTAAAGTACTGCACTATACAGTATAGGGAACTGGGCCCTGATCTAAAGTACTGCACTATACAGTATAGGGAACTGGGCCCTGATCTAAAGTACTGCACTATACAGTATAGTGAACTGGGCCCTGATCTAAAGTACTGCACTATACAGTATAGGGAACTGGACCCTGATCTAAAGTACTGCACTATACAGTATAGGGAACAGGGCCCTGATCTAAAGTACTGCACTATACAGTATAGGGAACAGGGCCCTGATCTAAAGTACTGCACTATACAGTATAGAGAACAGGGCCCTGATCTAAAGTACTGCACTATACAGTATAGGGAACAGGGCCCTGATCTAAAGTACTGTACTATACAGTATAGGGAACTGGGGCCCTGATCTAAAGTACTGCACTATACAGTATAGGGAACTGGGGCCCTGATCTAAAGTACTGCACTATACAGTATAGGGAACAGGGCCCTGATCTAAAGTACTGCACTATACAGTATAGGGAACTGGGGCCCTGATCTAAAGTACTGCACTATACAGTATAGGGAACAGGGCCCTGATCTAAAGTACTGCACTATACAGTATAGGGAACTGGGCCCTGATCTAAAGTACTGCACTACACAGTATAGGGAACTGGGAACTGATCTAAAGTACTATACAGTATAGGGAACTGGGTCCTGATCTAAAGTACTGCACTATACAGTATAGGGAACTGGGTCCTGATCTAAAGTACTGCACTATACAGTATAGGGAACTGGGGCCCTGATCTAAAGTACTGCACTATACAGTATAGGGAACGGGGCCCTGATCTAAAGTACTGCACTATACAGTATAGGGAACTGGGCCCTGATCTAAAGTACTGCACTATACAGTATAGGGAACTGGGCCCTGATCTAAAGTACTGCACTATACAGTATAGGGAACTGGGCCCTGATCTAAAGTACTGTACTATACAGTATAGGGAACTGGGCCCTGATCTAAAGTACTGTACAGTATAGGGAACAGGGCCCTGATCTAAAGTACTGCACTACACAGTATAGGGAACTGGGACCTGATCTAAAGTACTGTACAGTATAGGTAACAGGGCCCTGATCTAAAGTACTGTACAGTGTAGGGAACAGGGCCCTGATCTAAAGTACTGCACTACACAGTATAGGGAACTGGGACCTGATCTAAAGTACTGCACTATACAGTATAGGGAACTGGGCCCTGATCTAAAGTACTGCACTATACAGTATAGGGAACTGGGGCCCTGATCTAAAGTACTGCACTATACAGTATAGGGAACTGGGGCCCTGATCTAAAGTACTGCACTACACAGTATAGGGAACTGGGCCCTGATCTAAAGTACTGCACTATACAGTATAGGGAACAGGGCCCTGATCTAAAGTACTGCACTATACAGTATAGGGAACTGGGCCCTGATCTAAAGTACTGCACTATACAGTATAGGGAACTTGGGCCCTGATCTAAAGTACTGGACTATACAGTATAGGGAACTGGGGCCCTGATCTAAAGTACTGCACTACACAGTATAGGGAACTGGGCCCTGATCTAAAGTACTGCACTATACAGTATAGGGAACAGGGCCCTGATCTAAAGTACTGCACTATACAGTATAGGGAACTGGGCCCTGATCTAAAGTACTGCACTATAGGGAACTGGGGCCCTGATCTAAAGTACTGCACTATACAGTATAGGGAATGGGGCCCTGATCTAAAGTACTGCACTATAGGGAACTGGGGCCCTGATCTAAAGTACTGCACTATACAGTATAGGGAACTGGGCCCTGATCTAAAGTACTGCACTATACAGTATAGGGAACTGGGCCCTGATCTAAAGTACTGCACTATAGGGAACTGGGCCCTGATCTAAAGTACTGCACTATACAGTATAGGGAACAGGGCCCTGATCTAAAGTACTGCACTATACAGTATAGGGAACGGGGCCCTGATCTAAAGTACTGCACTATACAGTATAGGGAACTGGGCCCTGATCTAAAGTACTGCACTATACAGTATAGGGAACTGGGCCCTGATCTAAAGTACTGCACTATACAGTATAGGGAACTGGGCCCTGATCTAAAGTACTGCACTATACAGTATAGGGAACTGGGCCCTGATCTAAAGTACTGCACTATAGGGAACTGGGCCCTGATCTAAAGTACTGCACTATACAGTATAGGGAACGGGGCCCTGATCTAAAGTACTGCACTATACAGTATAGGGAACGGGGCCCTGATCTAAAGTACTGCACTATACAGTATAGGGAACTGGGCCCTGATCTAAAGTACTGCACTATACAGTATAGGTAACAGGGCCCTGATCTAAAGTACTGTACAGTATAGGGAACAGGGCCCTGATCTAAAGTACTGCACTACACAGTATAGGGAACTGGGCCCTGATCTAAAGTACTGCACTATACAGTATAGGGAACTGGGCCCTGATCTAAAGTACTGCGCTATACATTATAGGGAACGGGGCCCTAATCTAAAGTAGTGCACTATACAGTATAGGGAACTGGGCCCTAATCTAAAGTACTGCACTATACAGTATAGGGAACTGGGGCCCTGATCTAAAGTACTGCACTATACAGTATAGGGAACGGGGCCCTGATCTAAAGTACTGCACTATACAGTATAGGGAACTGGGCCCTGATCTAAAGTACTGCACTATACAGTATAGGGAACTGGGCCCTGATCTAAAGTACTGCACTATACAGTATAGTGAACTGGGCCCTGATCTAAAGTACTGCACTATACAGTATAGGGAACTGGACCCTGATCTAAAGTACTGCACTATACAGTATAGGGAACAGGGCCCTGATCTAAAGTACTGCACTATACAGTATAGGGAACAGGGCCCTGATCTAAAGTACTGCACTATACAGTATAGAGAACAGGGCCCTGATCTAAAGTACTGCACTATACAGTATAGGGAACAGGGCCCTGATCTAAAGTACTGTACTATACAGTATAGGGAACTGGGGCCCTGATCTAAAGTACTGCACTATACAGTATAGGGAACTGGGGCCCTGATCTAAAGTACTGCACTACACAGTATAGGGAACTGGGCCCTGATCTAAAGTACTGCACTATACAGTATAGGGAACAGGGCCCTGATCTAAAGTACTGCACTATACAGTATAGGGAACTGGGCCCTGATCTAAAGTACTGCACTATACAGTATAGGGAACTGGGCCCTGATCTAAAGTACTGCACTATACAGTATAGGGAACTGGGGCCCTGATCTAAAGTACTGCAACTACACAGTATAGGGAACTGGGCCCTGATCTAAAGTACTGCACTATACAGTATAGGGAACAGGGCCCTGATCTAAAGTACTGCACTATACAGTATAGGGAACTGGGCCCTGATCTAAAGTACTGCACTATAGGGAACTGGGGCCCTGATCTAAAGTACTGCACTATACAGTATAGGGAATGGGGCCCTGATCTAAAGTACTGCACTATAGGGAACTGGGGCCCTGATCTAAAGTACTGCACTATACAGTATAGGGAACTGGGCCCTGATCTAAAGTACTGCACTATACAGTATAGGGAACTGGGCCCTGATCTAAAGTACTGCACTATAGGGAACTGGGCCCTGATCTAAAGTACTGCACTATACAGTATAGGGAACAGGGCCCTGATCTAAAGTACTGCACTATACAGTATAGGGAACGGGGCCCTGATCTAAAGTACTGCACTATACAGTATAGGTAACAGGGCCCTGATCTAAAGTACTGTACAGTATAGGGAACAGGGCCCTGATCTAAAGTACTGCACTACACAGTATAGGGAACTGGGACCTGATCTAAAGTACTGCACTATACAGTATAGGGAACTGGGCCCTGATCTAAAGTACTGCACTATACAGTATAGGGAACTGGGCCCTGATCTAAAGTACTGCACTATACAGTATAGGGAACTGGGCCCTGATCTAAAGTACTGCACTATAGGGAACTGGGCCCTGATCTAAAGTACTGCACTATACAGTATAGGGAACTGGGCCCTGATCTAAAGTACTGCACTATACAGTATAGGGAACTGGGCCCTGATCTAAAGTACTGCACTATACAGTATAGGGAACTGGGCCCTGATCTAAAGTACTGCACTATACAGTATAGGGAACTGGGCCCTGATCTAAAGTACTGCACTATAGGGAACTGGGCCCTGATCTAAAGTACTGCACTATACAGTATAGGGAACGGGGCCCTGATCTAAAGTACTGCACTATACAGTATAGGGAACGGGGCCCTGATCTAAAGTACTGCACTATACAGTATAGGGAACTGGGCCCTGATCTAAAGTACTGCACTATACAGTATAGGTAACAGGGCCCTGATCTAAAGTACTGTACAGTATAGGGAACAGGGCCCTGATCTAAAGTACTGCACTACACAGTATAGGGAACTGGGCCCTGATCTAAAGTACTGCACTATACAGTATAGGGAACAGGGCCCTGATCTAAAGTACTGCACTATACAGTATAGGGAACTGGGCCCTGATCTAAAGTACTGCACTATAGGGAACTGGGCCCTGATCTAAAGTACTGCACTATACAGTATAGGGAACAGGGCCCTGATCTAAAGTACTGCACTATACAGTATAGGGAACGGGGCCCTGATCTAAAGTACTGCACTATACAGTATAGGGAACTGGGCCCTGATCTAAAGTACTGCACTATACAGTATAGGGAACTGGGCCCTGATCTAAAGTACTGCACTATACAGTATAGGGAACTGGGCCCTGATCTAAAGTACTGCACTATACAGTATAGGGAACTGGGCGCTGATCTAAAGTACTGCACTATAGGGAACTGGGCCCTGATCTAAAGTACTGCACTATACAGTATAGGGAACGGGGCCCTGATCTAAAGTACTGCACTATACAGTATAGGGAACGGGGCCCTGATCTAAAGTACTGCACTATACAGTATAGGGAACTGGGCCCTGATCTAAAGTACTGCACTATACAGTATAGGTAACAGGGCCCTGATCTAAAGTACTGTACAGTATAGGGAACAGGGCCCTGATCTAAAGTACTGCACTACACAGTATAGGGAACTGGGCCCTGATCTAAAGTACTGCACTATACAGTATAGGGAACTGGGCCCTGATCTAAAGTACTGCGCTATACATTATAGGGAACGGGGCCCTAATCTAAAGTAGTGCACTATACAGTATAGGGAACTGGGCCCTAATCTAAAGTACTGCACTATACAGTATAGGGAACTGGGGCCCTGATCTAAAGTACTGCACTATACAGTATAGGGAACGGGGCCCTGATCTAAAGTACTGCACTATACAGTATAGGGAACTGGGCCCTGATCTAAAGTACTGCACTATACAGTATAGGGAACTGGGCCCTGATCTAAAGTACTGCACTATACAGTATAGTGAACTGGGCCCTGATCTAAAGTACTGCACTATACAGTATAGGGAACTGGACCCTGATCTAAAGTACTGCACTATACAGTATAGGGAACAGGGCCCTGATCTAAAGTACTGCACTATACAGTATAGGGAACAGGGCCCTGATCTAAAGTACTGCACTATACAGTATAGAGAACAGGGCCCTGATCTAAAGTACTGCACTATACAGTATAGGGAACAGGGCCCTGATCTAAAGTACTGTACTATACAGTATAGGGAACTGGGGCCCTGATCTAAAGTACTGCACTATACAGTATAGGGAACTGGGGCCCTGATCTAAAGTACTGCACTACACAGTATAGGGAACTGGGCCCTGATCTAAAGTACTGCACTATACAGTATAGGGAACAGGGCCCTGATCTAAAGTACTGCACTATACAGTATAGGGAACTGGGCCCTGATCTAAAGTACTGCACTATACAGTATAGGGAACTGGGCCCTGATCTAAAGTACTGCACTATACAGTATAGGGAACTGGGGCCCTGATCTAAAGTACTGCACTACACAGTATAGGGAACTGGGCCCTGATCTAAAGTACTGCACTATACAGTATAGGGAACAGGGCCCTGATCTAAAGTACTGCACTATACAGTATAGGGAACTGGGCCCTGATCTAAAGTACTGCACTATAGGGAACTGGGGCCCTGATCTAAAGTACTGCACTATACAGTATAGGGAATGGGGCCCTGATCTAAAGTACTGCACTATAGGGAACTGGGGCCCTGATCTAAAGTACTGCACTATACAGTATAGGGAACTGGGCCCTGATCTAAAGTACTGCACTATACAGTATAGGGAACTGGGCCCTGATCTAAAGTACTGCACTATAGGGAACTGGGCCCTGATCTAAAGTACTGCACTATACAGTATAGGGAACAGGGCCCTGATCTAAAGTACTGCACTATACAGTATAGGGAACGGGGCCCTGATCTAAAGTACTGCACTATACAGTATAGGTAACAGGGCCCTGATCTAAAGTACTGTACAGTATAGGGAACAGGGCCCTGATCTAAAGTACTGCACTACACAGTATAGGGAACTGGGACCTGATCTAAAGTACTGCACTATACAGTATAGGGAACTGGGCCCTGATCTAAAGTACTGCACTATACAGTATAGGGAACTGGGCCCTGATCTAAAGTACTGCACTATACAGTATAGGGAACTGGGCCCTGATCTAAAGTACTGCACTATAGGGAACTGGGCCCTGATCTAAAGTACTGCACTATACAGTATAGGGAACTGGGCCCTGATCTAAAGTACTGCACTATACAGTATAGGGAACTGGGCCCTGATCTAAAGTACTGCACTATACAGTATAGGGAACTGGGCCCTGATCTAAAGTACTGCACTATAGGGAACGGGGCCCTGATCTAAAGTACTGCACTATACAGTATAGGGAACGGGGCCCTGATCTAAAGTACTGCACTATACAGTATAGGGAACGGGGCCCTGATCTAAAGTACTGCACTATACAGTATAGGGAACTGGGCCCTGATCTAAAGTACTGCACTATACAGTATAGGTAACAGGGCCCTGATCTAAAGTACTGTACAGTATAGGGAACAGGGCCCTGATCTAAAGTACTGCACTACACAGTATAGGGAACTGGGCCCTGATCTAAAGTACTGCACTATACAGTATAGGGAACAGGGCCCTGATCTAAAGTACTGCACTATACAGTATAGGGAACTGGGCCCTGATCTAAAGTACTGCACTATAGGGAACTGGGGCCCTGATCTAAAGTACTGCACTATACAGTATAGGGAATGGGGCCCTGATCTAAAGTACTGCACTATAGGGAACTGGGGCCCTGATCTAAAGTACTGCACTATACAGTATAGGGAACTGGGCCCTGATCTAAAGTACTGCACTATACAGTATAGGGAACTGGGCCCTGATCTAAAGTACTGCACTATAGGGAACTGGGCCCTGATCTAAAGTACTGCACTATACAGTATAGGGAACAGGGCCCTGATCTAAAGTACTGCACTATACAGTATAGGGAACGGGGCCCTGATCTAAAGTACTGCACTATACAGTATAGGTAACAGGGCCCTGATCTAAAGTACTGTACAGTATAGGGAACAGGGCCCTGATCTAAAGTACTGCACTACACAGTATAGGGAACTGGGACCTGATCTAAAGTACTGCACTATACAGTATAGGGAACTGGGCCCTGATCTAAAGTACTGCACTATACAGTATAGGGAACTGGGCCCTGATCTAAAGTACTGCACTATACAGTATAGGGAACTGGGCCCTGATCTAAAGTACTGCACTATACAGTATAGGGAACTGGGGCCCTGATCTAAAGTACTGCACTATACAGTATAGGGAACTGGGCCCTGATCTAAAGTACTGCACTATACAGTATAGGGAACTGGGCCCTGATCTAAAGTACTGCACTATACAGTATAGGGAACTGGGCCCTGATCTAAAGTACTGCACTATAGGGAACTGGGCCCTGATCTAAAGTACTGCACTATACAGTATAGGGAACGGGGCCCTGATCTAAAGTACTGCACTATACAGTATAGGGAACTGGGCCCTGATCTAAAGTACTGCACTATACAGTATAGGTAACAGGGCCCTGATCTAAAGTACTGTACAGTATAGGGAACAGGGCCCTGATCTAAAGTACTGCACTACACAGTATAGGGAACTGGGCCCTGATCTAAAGTACTGCACTATACAGTATAGGGAACTGGGCCCTGATCTAAAGTACTGCACTATACAGTATAGGGAACTGGGCCCTGATCTAAAGTACTGCGCTATACATTATAGGGAACGGGGCCCTAATCTAAAGTAGTGCACTATACAGTATAGGGAACTGGGCCCTAATCTAAAGTACTGCACTATACAGTATAGGGAACTGGGGCCCTGATCTAAAGTACTGCACTATACAGTATAGGGAACAGGGCCCTGATCTAAAGTACTGCACTATACAGTATAGGGAACTGGGCCCTGATCTAAAGTACTGCACTATACAGTATAGGGAACTGGGCCCTGATCTAAAGTACTGCACTATACAGTATAGTGAACTGGGCCCTGATCTAAAGTACTGCACTATACAGTATAGGGAACTGGACCCTGATCTAAAGTACTGCACTATATAGTATAGGGAACAGGGCCCTGATCTAAAGTACTGCACTATACAGTATAGGGAACAGGGCCCTGATCTAAAGTACTGCACTATACAGTATAGAGAACAGGGCCCTGATCTAAAGTACTGCACTATACAGTATAGGGAACAGGGCCCTGATCTAAAGTACTGTACTATACAGTATAGGGAACTGGGGCCCTGATCTAAAGTACTGCACTATACAGTATAGGGAACTGGGGCCCTGATCTAAAGTACTGCACTACACAGTATAGGGAACTGGGCCCTGATCTAAAGTACTGCACTATACAGTATAGGGAACAGGGCCCTGATCTAAAGTACTGCACTATACAGTATAGGGAACTGGGCCCTGATCTAAAGTACTGCACTATACAGTATAGGGAACTGGGCCCTGATCTAAAGTACTGCACTATACAGTATAGGGAACTGGGGCCCTGATCTAAAGTACTGCACTACACAGTATAGGGAACTGGGCCCTGATCTAAAGTACTGCACTATACAGTATAGGGAACAGGGCCCTGATCTAAAGTACTGCACTATACAGTATAGGGAACTGGGCCCTGATCTAAAGTACTGCACTATAGGGAACTGGGGCCCTGATCTAAAGTACTGCACTATACAGTATAGGGAATGGGGCCCTGATCTAAAGTACTGCACTATAGGGAACTGGGGCCCTGATCTAAAGTACTGCACTATACAGTATAGGGAACTGGGCCCTGATCTAAAGTACTGCACTATACAGTATAGGGAACTGGGCCCTGATCTAAAGTACTGCACTATAGGGAACTGGGCCCTGATCTAAAGTACTGCACTATACAGTATAGGGAACAGGGCCCTGATCTAAAGTACTGCACTATACAGTATAGGGAACGGGGCCCTGATCTAAAGTACTGCACTATACAGTATAGGTAACAGGGCCCTGATCTAAAGTACTGTACAGTATAGGGAACAGGGCCCTGATCTAAAGTACTGCACTACACAGTATAGGGAACTGGGACCTGATCTAAAGTACTGCACTATACAGTATAGGGAACTGGGCCCTGATCTAAAGTACTGCACTATACAGTATAGGGAACTGGGCCCTGATCTAAAGTACTGCACTATACAGTATAGGGAACTGGGCCCTGATCTAAAGTACTGCACTATAGGGAACTGGGCCCTGATCTAAAGTACTGCACTATACAGTATAGGGAACTGGGCCCTGATCTAAAGTACTGCACTATACAGTATAGGGAACTGGGCCCTGATCTAAAGTACTGCACTATACAGTATAGGGAACTGGGCCCTGATCTAAAGTACTGCACTATAGGGAACTGGGCCCTGATCTAAAGTACTGCACTATACAGTATAGGGAACGGGGCCCTGATCTAAAGTACTGCACTATACAGTATAGGGAACGGGGCCCAGATCTAAAGTACTGCACTATACAGTATAGGGAACTGGGCCCTGATCTAAAGTACTGCACTATACAGTATAGGTAACAGGGCCCTGATCTAAAGTACTGTACAGTATAGGGAACAGGGCCCTGATCTAAAGTACTGCACTACACAGTATAGGGAACTGGGCCCTGATCTAAAGTACTGCACTATACAGTATAGGGAACTGGGCCCTGATCTAAAGTACTGCACTATACAGTATAGGGAACTGGGCCCTGATCTAAAGTACTGCGCTATACATTATAGGGAACGGGGCCCTAATCTAAAGTAGTGCACTATACAGTATAGGGAACTGGGCCCTAATCTAAAGTACTGCACTATACAGTATAGGGAACTGGGGCCCTGATCTAAAGTACTGCACTATACAGTATAGGGAACGGGGCCCTGATCTAAAGTACTGCACTATACAGTATAGGGAACTGGGCCCTGATCTAAAGTACTGCACTATACAGTATAGGGAACTGGGCCCTGATCTAAAGTACTGCACTATACAGTATAGTGAACTGGGCCCTGATCTAAAGTACTGCACTATACAGTATAGGGAACTGGACCCTGATCTAAAGTACTGCACTATACAGTATAGGGAACAGGGCCCTGATCTAAAGTACTGCACTATACAGTATAGGGAACAGGGCCCTGATCTAAAGTACTGCACTATACAGTATAGAGAACAGGGCCCTGATCTAAAGTACTGCACTATACAGTATAGGGAACAGGGCCCTGATCTAAAGTACTGTACTATACAGTATAGGGAACTGGGGCCCTGATCTAAAGCACTGCACTATACAGTATAGGGAACTGGGGCCCTGATCTAAAGTACTGCACTATACAGTATAGGGAACAGGGCCCTGATCTAAAGTACTGCACTATACAGTATAGGGAACTGGGGCCCTGATCTAAAGTACTGCACTATACAGTATAGGGAACTGGGCCCTGATCTAAAGTACTGCACTATACAGTATAGGGAACTGGGCCCTGATCTAAAGTACTGCACTATACAGTATAGGGAACTGGGCCCTGATCTAAAGTACTGCACTATAGGGAACTGGGCCCTGATCTAAAGTACTGCACTATACAGTATAGGGAACGGGGCCCTGATCTAAAGTACTGCACTATACAGTATAGGGAACGGGGCCCTGATCTAAAGTACTGCACTATACAGTATAGGGAACTGGGCCCTGATCTAAAGTACTGCACTATACAGTATAGGTAACAGGGCCCTGATCTAAAGTACTGTACAGTATAGGGAACAGGGCCCTGATCTAAAGTACTGCACTACACAGTATAGGGAACTGGGCCCTGATCTAAAGTACTGCACTATACAGTATAGGGAACTGGGCCCTGATCTAAAGTACTGCACTATACAGTATAGGGAACTGGGCCCTGATCTAAAGTACTGCGCTATACATTATAGGGAACGGGGCCCTAATCTAAAGTAGTGCACTATACAGTATAGGGAACTGGGCCCTAATCTAAAGTACTGCACTATACAGTATAGGGAACTGGGGCCCTGATCTAAAGTACTGCACTATACAGTATAGGGAACGGGGCCCTGATCTAAAGTACTGCACTATACAGTATAGGGAACTGGGCCCTGATCTAAAGTACTGCACTATACAGTATAGGGAACTGGGCCCTGATCTAAAGTACTGCACTATACAGTATAGTGAACTGGGCCCTGATCTAAAGTACTGCACTATACAGTATAGGGAACTGGACCCTGATCTAAAGTACTGCACTATACAGTATAGGGAACAGGGCCCTGATCTAAAGTACTGCACTATACAGTATAGGGAACAGGGCCCTGATCTAAAGTACTGCACTATACAGTATAGAGAACAGGGCCCTGATCTAAAGTACTGCACTATACAGTATAGGGAACAGGGCCCTGATCTAAAGTACTGTACTATACAGTATAGGGAACTGGGGCCCTGATCTAAAGCACTGCACTATACAGTATAGGGAACTGGGGCCCTGATCTAAAGTACTGCACTATACAGTATAGGGAACAGGGCCCTGATCTAAAGTACTGCACTATACAGTATAGGGAACTGGGGCCCTGATCTAAAGTACTGCACTATACAGTATAGGGAACAGGGCCCTGATCTAAAGTACTGCACTATACAGTATAGGGAACTGGGCCCTGATCTAAAGTACTGCACTACACAGTATAGGGAACTGGGACCTGATCTAAAGTACTATACAGTATAGGGAACTGGGTCCTGATCTAAAGTACTGCACTATACAGTATAGGGAACTGGGTCCTGATCTAAAGTACTGCACTATACAGTATAGGGAACTGGGGCCCTGATCTAAAGTACTGCACTATACAGTATAGGGAACGGGGCCCTGATCTAAAGTACTGCACTATACAGTATAGGGAGCTGGGCCCTGATCTAAAGTACTGCACTATACAGTATAGGGAACTGGGCCCTGATCTAAAGTACTGCACTATACAGTATAGTGAACTGGGCCCTGATCTAAAGTACTGCACTATACAGTATAGGGAACTGGACCCTGATCTAAAGTACTGCACTATACAGTATAGGGAACAGGGCCCTGATCTAAAGTACTGCACTATACAGTATAGGGAACTGGGTCCTGATCTAAAGTACTGCACTATACAGTATAGGGAACTGGGGCCCTGATCTAAAGTACTGCACTATACAGTATAGGGAACGGGGCCCTGATCTAAAGTACTGCACTATACAGTATAGGGAACTGGGCCCTGATCTAAAGTACTGCACTATACAGTATAGGGAACTGGGCCCTGATCTAAAGTACTGCACTATACAGTATAGTGAACTGGGCCCTGATCTAAAGTACTGCACTATACAGTATAGGGAACTGGACCCTGATCTAAAGTACTGCACTATACAGTATAGGGAACAGGGCCCTGATCTAAAGTACTGCACTATACAGTATAGAGAACAGGGCCCTGATCTAAAGTACTGCACTATACAGTATAGGGAACAGGGCCCTGATCTAAAGTACTGCACTATACAGTATAGGGAACAGGGCCCTGATCTAAAGTACTGCACTATACAGTATAGGGAACGGGGCCCTGATCTAAAGTACTGCACTATACAGTATAGGGAACTGGGGCCCTGATCTAAAGTACTGCACTATACAGTATAGGGAACAGGGCCCTGATCTAAAGTACTGCACTATACAGTATAGGGAACTGGGCCCTGATCTAAAGTACTGCACTACACAGTATAGGGAACTGGGACCTGATCTAAAGTACTATACAGTATAGGGAACTGGGCCCTGATCTAAAGTACTGCACTACACAGTATAGGGAACTGGGACCTGATCTAAAGTACTATACAGTATAGGGAACTGGGTCCTGATCTAAAGTACTGTACAGTATAGGGAACAGGGCCCTGATCTAAAGTACTGCACTATACAGTATAGGGAACTGGGACCTGATCTAAAGTACTGCACTATACAGTATAGGGAACAGGGCCCTGATCTAAAGTACTGCACTATACAGTATAGGGAACAGGGCCCTGATCTAAAGTACTGCACTATACAGTATAGGGAACAGGGCCCTGATCTAAAGTACTGCACTATACATTATAGGGAACTGGGACCTGATCTAAAGTACTGCACTATACAGTATAGGGAACTGGGCCCTGATCTAAAGTACTGCACTATTCAGTATAGGGAACAGGGACCTGATCTAAAGTACTGCACTATACAGTATAGGGAACTGGGCCCTGATCTAAAGTACTGCACTATACAGTATAGGGAACAGGGACCTGATCTAAAGTACTGCACTATACAGTATAGGGAACAGGGACCTGATCTAAAGTACTGCACTATACAGTATAGGGAACAGGGACCTGATCTAAAGTACTGCACTATACAGTATAGAGAACAGGGCCCTGATCTAAAGTACTATACAGTATAGGGAACAGGGCCCTGATCTAAAGTACTGCACTATACAGTATAGGGAACAGGGCCCTGATCTAAAGTACTGCACTATACAGTATAGAGAACAGGGCCCTGATCTAAAGTACTGCACTATACAGTATAGGGAACAGGGTCCTGATCTAAAGTACTGCACTATACAGTATAGAGAACAGGGCCCTGATCTAAAGTACTGCACTATACAGTATAGGGAACAGGGTCCTGATCTAAAGTACTGCACTATACAGTATAGGGAACAGGGCCCTGATCTAAAGTACTGCACTATACAGTATAGAGAACAGGGCCCTGATCTAAAGTACTGCACTATACAGTATAGAGAACAGGGCCCTGATCTAAAGTACTGCACTATACAGTATAGGGAACTGGGCTCTGATCTAAAGTACTGCACTATACAGTATAGAGAACAGGGCCCTGATCTAAAGTACTGCACTATACAGTATAGAGAACAGGGCCCTGATCTAAAGTACTGCACTATACAGTATAGAGAACAGGGCCCTGATCTAAAGTACTGCACTATACAGTATAGGGAACTGGGCCCTGATCTAAAGTACTGCACTATACAGTATAGAGAACAGGGCCCTGATCTAAAGTACTGCACTATACAGTATAGAGAACAGGGCCCTGATCTAAAGTACTGCACTATACAGTATAGGGAACTGGGCCCTGATCTAAAGTACTGCACTATACAGTATAGAGAACAGGGCCCTGATCTAAAGTACTGCACTATACAGTATAGAGAACAGGGCCCTGATCTAAAGTACTGCACTATACAGTATAGGGAACTGGGCCCTGATCTAAAGTACTGCACTATACAGTATAGGGAACAGGGTCCTGATCTAAAGTACTGCACTATACAGTATAGGGAACTGGGCCCTGATCTAAAGTACTGCACTATACAGTATAGGGAACTGGGCCCTGATCTAAAGTACTGCACTATACAGTATAGGGAACAGGGACCCTGATCTAAAGTACTGCACTATACAGTATAGGGAACTGGGACCTGATCTAAAGTACTGCACTATACAGTATAGGGAACTGGGCCCTGATCTAAAGTACTGCACTATACAGTATAGGGAACAGGGTCCTGATCTAAAGTACTGCACTATACAGTATAGGGAACTGGGCCCTGATCTAAAGTACTGCACTATACAGTATAGGGAACAGGGCCCTGATCTAAAGTACTGCACTATACAGTATAGAGAACAGGGCCCTGATCTAAAGTACTGCACTATACAGTATAGGGAACAGGGTCCTGATCTAAAGTACTGCACTATACAGTATAGAGAACAGGGCCCTGATCTAAAGTACTGCACTATACAGTATAGGGAACAGGGTCCTGATCTAAAGTACTGCACTATACAGTATAGGGAACAGGGCCCTGATCTAAAGTACTGCACTATACAGTATAGAGAACAGGGCCCTGATCTAAAGTACTGCACTATACAGTATAGAGAACAGGGCCCTGATCTAAAGTACTGCACTATACAGTATAGAGAACAGGGCCCTGATCTAAAGTACTGCACTATACAGTATAGAGAACAGGGCCCTGATCTAAAGTACTGCACTATACAGTATAGGGAACTGGGCCCTGATCTAACGTACTGCACTATACAGTATAGAGAACAGGGCCCTGATCTAAAGTACTGCACTATACAGTATAGAGAACAGGGCCCTGATCTAAAGTACTGCACTATACAGTATAGGGAACTGGGCCCTGATCTAAAGTACTGCACTATACAGTATAGAGAACAGGGCCCTGATCTAAAGTACTGCACTATACAGTATAGAGAACAGGGCCCTGATCTAAAGTACTGCACTATACAGTATAGGGAACTGGGCCCTGATCTAAAGTACTGCACTATACAGTATAGGGAACAGGGTCCTGATCTAAAGTACTGCACTATACAGTATAGGGAACTGGGCCCTGATCTAAAGTACTGCACTATACAGTATAGGGAACTGGGCCCTGATCTAAAGTACTGCACTATACAGTATAGGGAACAGGGACCCTGATCTAAAGTACTGCACTATACAGTATAGGGAACTGGGACCTGATCTAAAGTACTGCACTATACAGTATAGGGAACTGGGCCCTGATCTAAAGTACTGCACTATACAGTATAGGGAACAGGGTCCTGATCTAAAGTACTGCACTATACAGTATAGGGAACTGGGCCCTGATCTAAAGTACTGCACTATACAGTATAGGGAACTGGGACCTGATCTAAAGTACTGCACTATACAGTATAGGGAACAGGGTCCCATTTGGAACGCACCCAGAGTAATCCAGTAACCCACGAGTTGAATTTTTTTTTTAAACAGGAAAGACACAGATTAATAATATCCTACTCACCACTATCGCATCCTTCACGTTTTTCCGAATATCTTGTATTTTCTGTTTCTTTTCTCTGTCAAAAGGAGGACAGAATACAGGCGTGAGGAGACAGTAACCAACAAGATAACAACAACATCAAAATACTGCTCGTCTAAGAACCTAAAGGTCACACGTTGAAGGTAGCGGGGTTCCACTCTAGTTCTAGGCCCTGATGTTAACACACTAGAGTCACTATGTGTTCAGGCCAGACAGACAGTAAGATATCTCTACCAGTACAACCGTAGTCCTATGTAACTCAGGCAGTAAGATATCTCTACCAGTACAACTGTAGTCCTATGTAACTCAGACAGACAGTAAGATATCTCTACCAGTACAACTGTAGTCCTATGTAACTCAGACAGACAGTAAGATATGTCTACCAGTACAGCTGTAGTCCTATGTAACTCAGACAGTAAGATATCTCTACCAGTACAACCGTAGTCCTATGTAACTCAGACAGTAAGATATCTATACCAGTACAACTGTAGTCCTATGTAACTCAGACAGTAAGATATCTCTACCAGTACAACCGTAGTCCTATGTAACTCAGACAGTAAGATATCTCTACCAGTACAACCGTAGTCCTATGTAACTCAGACAGTAAGATATCTCTACCAGTACAACCGTAGTCCTATGTAACTCAGACAGTAAGATATCTCTACCAGTACAACCGTAGTCCTATGTAACTCAGACAGTAAGATATCTCTACCAGTACAACTGTAGTCCTATGTAACTCAGACAGGCAGTAAGATATCTCTACCAGTACAACCGTAGTCCTATGTAACTCAGACAGTAAGATATCTCTACCAGTACAACTGTAGTCCTATGTAACTCAGACAGTAAGATATCTCTACCAGTACAACTGTAGTCCTATGTAACTCAGACAGACAGTAAGATATCTCTACCAGTACAACCGTAGTCCTATGTAACTCAGACAGTAAGATATCTCTACCAGTACAACTGTAGTCCTATGTAACTCAGACAGTAAGATATCTCTACCAGTACAACCGTAGTCCTATGTAACTCAGACAGTAAGATATCTCTACCAGTACAACCGTAGTCCTATGTAACTCAGACAGACAGTAAGATATCTCTACCAGTACAACTGTAGTCCTATGTAACTCAGACAGTAAGATATCTCTACCAGTACAGCTGTAGTCCTATGTAACTCAGACAGTAAGATATCTCTACCAGTACAACCGTAGTCCTATGTAACTCAGACAGTAAGTTATCTCTACCAGTACAACCGTAGTCCTATGTAACTCAGACAGTAAGATATCTCTACCAGTACAACCGTAGTCCTATGTAACTCAGACAGTAAGATATCTCTACCAGTACAACCGTAGTCCTATGTAACTCAGACAGACAGTAAGATATCTCTACCAGTACAACTGTAGTCCTATGTAACTCAGACAGACAGTAAGATATCTCTACCAGTACAACTGTAGTCCTATGTAACTCAGACAGACAGTAAGATATCTCTACCAGTACAACCGTAGTCCTATGTAAATCAGACAGTAAGATATCTCTACCAGTACAACTGTAGTCCTATGTAACTCAGTAAGATATCTCTACCAGTACAACCGTAGTCCTATGTAACTCAGACAGTAAGATATCTCTACCAGTACAACTGTAGTCCTATGTAACTCAGACAGTAAGATATCTCTACCAGTACAACCGTAGTCCTATGTAACTCAGACAGGCAGTAAGATATCTCTACCAGTACAACCGTAGTCCTATGTAACTCAGACAGTAAGATATCTCTACCAGTACAACTGTAGTCCTATGTAACTCAGACAGTAAGATATCTATACCAGTACAACTGTAGTCCTATGTAACTCAGACAGTAAGATATCTCTACCAGTACAACTGTAGTCCTATGTAACTCAGACAGTAAGATATCTCTACCAGTACAACCGTAGTCCTATGTAACTCAGACAGACAGTAAGATATCTCTACCAGTACAACTGTAGTCCTATGTAACTCAGACAGACAGTAAGATATCTCTACCAGTACAACTGTAGTCCTATGTAACTCAGACAGACAGTAAGATATCTCTACCAGTACAACTGTAGTCCTATGTAACTCAGACAGTAAGATATCTATACCAGTACAACCGTAGTCATATGTAACTCAGACAGTAAGATATCTATACCAGTACAACCGTAGTCCTATGTAACTCAGACAGTAAGATATCTATACCAGTACAACTGTAGTCCTATGTAACTCAGACAGTAAGATATCTATACCAGTACAACTGTAGTCCTATGTAACTCAGACAGTAAGATATCTCTACCAGTACAACCGTAGTCCTATGTAACTCAGACAGACAGTAAGATATCTCTACCAGTACAACTGTAGTCCTATGTAACTCAGACAGACAGTAAGATATCTCTACCAGTACAACTGTAGTCCTATGTAACTCAGACAGTAAGATATCTCTACCAGTACAACCGTAGTCCTATGTAACTCAGACAGTAAGATATCTCTACCAGTACAACTGTAGTCCTATGTAACTCAGACAGTAAGATATCTCTACCAGTACAACTGTAGTCCTATGTAACTCAGACAGACAGTAAGATATCTCTACCAGTACAACTGTAGTCCTATGTAACTCAGACAGTAAGATATCTATACCAGTACAACCGTAGTCCTATTTAACTCAGACAGTAAGATATCTATACCAGTACAACCGTAGTCCTATGTAACTCAGACAGTAAGATATCTCTACCAGTACAACTGTAGTCCTATGTAACTCAGACAGTAAGATATCTATACCAGTACAACCGTAGTCCTATGTAACTCAGACAGGCAGTAAGATATCTCTACCAGTACAACTGTAGTCCTATGTAACTCAGACAGACAGTAAGATATCTCTACCAGTACAACTGTAGTCCTATGTAACTCAGACAGTAAGATATCTCTACCAGTACAACCGTAGTCCTATGTAAGTCAGACAGTAAGATATCTCTACCAGTACAACCGTAGTCCTATGTAACTCAGACAGTAAGATATCTCTACCAGTACAACTGTAGTCCTATGTAACTCAGACAGTAAGATATCTCTACCAGTACAACTGTAGTCCTATGTAACTCAGACAGTAAGATATCTATACCAGTACAACTGTAGTCCTATGTAACTCAGACAGTAAGATATCTCTACCAGTACAACCGTAGTCCTATGTAACTCAGACAGTAAGATATCTCTACCAGTACAACTGTAGTCCTATGTAACTCAGACAGTAAGATATCTCTACCAGTACAACTGTAGTCCTATGTAACTCAGACAGACAGTAAGATATCTCTACCAGTACAACTATAGTCCTATGTAACTCAGACAGACAGTAAGATATCTCTACCAGTACAACTGTAGTCCTATGTAACTCAGACAGTATAGCATATCTAGTACCAGTACAACCGTGAGTCCTATGTAACTCAGACAGTAAGATATCTATACCAGTACAACTGTAGTCCTATGTAACTCAGACAGTAAGATATCTCTACCAGTACAACCGTAGTCCTATGTAACTCAGACAGACAGTAAGATATCTCTACCAGTACAACTGTAGTCCTATGTAACTCAGACAGACAGTAAGATATCTCTACCAGTACAACTGTAGTCCTATGTAACTCAGACAGTAAGATATCTCTACCAGTACAACCGTAGTCCTATGTAACTCAGACAGTAAGATATCTCTACCAGTACAACTGTAGTCCTATGTAACTCAGACAGTAAGATATCTCTACCAGTACAACTGTAGTCCTATGTAACTCAGACAGTAAGATATCTCTACCAGTACAACTGTAGTCCTATGTAACTCAGACAGTAAGATATCTATACCAGTACAACTGTAGTCCTATGTAAATCAGACAGTAAGATATCTCTACCAGTACAACCGTAGTCCTATGTAACTCAGAGACAGAGGCCTATGTCTGTCTATCACAGGCACAGAAGGCCTTGCAGCAAAATACATTATCCATAGACATAGGCCTCTCCCCAATAATAGTCAACATAGCTGTGACATACATAACAGTAAACAATGTGACTGCAGTAATAACAGGCAGATCTCATGTCTCACATGCAGAAGCCTATATAGCCTATATTGGTGTCTGCTGTAAGCAGAGAGAGAGAGCGAGAGAGCGAGAGAGCGACAGAGAGAGAGAGAGAGAGAGAGAGAGAGAGAGAGAGAGAGAGAGAGAGAGCTCAGTGATAGTGCTAGAGGTAGTCGCCTGGCTGTACAGTACATTTGAGTGTTGGTCACTGATAGGAGGGGGCCTAGGCTCTGCAGTGCCCGAGGAAAATCCATTCAGTTCTCTACAGCCTATTATCATCTTGACAGTCTCACCCAAAGGCAGGGAGACCGTGAGTATAACCAAATATGTTATGAAATGGGTGTATATATATATATATCTGGGCCTATGTGTCAAATGGAGATGCAGTAGGACCTGTAACAACAGTGGATAACATGTACTCACTCTGCATTAAAACCATTGACGTGTAGAATCCTCATCTGTTTCACAATAGTACTTTTCCCGGACTCTCCAGCACCTTCGGGAATGAAGCAAACAGGAGGACAGAACGTTACAATATGTTGCTGATAACGGAACGATAAAAAGGGGGTAATCTTGTTACCGTTCAAAATGAATAAGAATGTTGTCAAAACGAAGCAAATAGCTAGGCTTCGCTTCCATCAATATCCCCCCCCCCCCTCCCTCCACATGACATATAGAGAGAGCTTTCAAATACGTAATGGGGTAATTTAATGAAGGATATTTTAGATCACAACGTGTTCGGGCCAAGCCGTTTATATAACCTTACCCAATAATAACAGCCGGTGCGTCGCTTTATATGCTTGTCTTTCTTTTTGCAACAGTTTTTCAATTTTTTTATTCGCCTCTCGTTGTGCCTTTTCGTCGATGCGTTGATCTTCAGTCTTGCTGTTGCCCAAACAACCCATATCTTCCGTTAACTTACCTCGTCTATCGAAAATATTAAATACACTAAGACGTTATAATAATAAATGTTTTTTTTTTAAACAATGGTGTTAAAGAAAACCTGTGCGACGCTTCCCCGCCGTTGGGAGGGCTATGTTCTTCCTCCCCGCTACGATTCCTTTTTAGCCCCAACCAACAGGACGTTCCCTCGGCATCCAAACAAATTCTTGAATCGCCCCTTCAATATCCCTCGAATCGTTGAAATAACAGAGATATACACAAGATAACGAAGGTTTAGATTTCTGGAAACAGGCCAAGTGTTTCTCTCGTTCCTTCCCTCTTCTCAGTATGTGTCTATTTGGTGTTTTTAACTCAGCACTGCCTCTCTCTGTTGTACCAGGAAGTAGCCGTGCACCGAACCTCAGAGAAGCCTTCCTCTGCTACAACGTAACAACACTGCAGCTCACTCACACACACCTACAATCCGCTCACATATCATTGTATCATTTCTGTGAGAAGGGTAGGAGGGTCATTACAATCACATGTGTCACCCAAGACCTTCCTGCGGCTAGTTTATCAGCCCTAAAAACGAAGAGAGGGGAGAGAGTATCCGTTTGCACCAGACAAGCTTGGCAGGAAGTTAGGGTCTTTCTATCGACCGTGTGTCGGCTAGATCGAGTGCGTTGGGGTTGTCCTGATCTCCGGTGTAGCTTGTCAATCGTAAGTAATATCACACGATAACACACACAGCTTATCAGTCACTTACACTAAAGGCCTCCTAAACCAACCCCTAAAAAAAATATTTTTGAAAAAGTCAAAAGTTACAACTGTACACGGTCTGAAAGCCCCAAAACAAAAGTAAATCCCAAACTAGGCGCAGCAAAAAATAGTTCATTTCTAGCCCTTCTGCTGCCAACTCCTATCACTACTCCCATTTGCATTCACGGCTCAGTCTGCCTCGGTAGTCTGCCTCTGCCTCGGTAGTCCACTCCTGCTGTCGTCACATTCTCCGTGGTTTTCTATTTATATTGTGCGCGTGTGCAACAGAGCCCCTCTGCTCCAAAAAAACATTAGCGATCACCCGTGGGAAAGCGGGTTCACGGTAATTCTCCACACCGGCGCGCAACTGACAGCTCAGCCGCTGTACTAGAGGGCCGGGGTATGTACACAGTAACTAGGCTACTGCGCATGTTCAAAGACCTTTACGGTCCGGCCTGTTTAAATGGCGTCGGACGGGCTGATAGATGGTGTATGTTTGTTTTAGTAGGTTTCTATTTTAAGATGTTTGTATTGTATCGCAGAATAAAGAATACGTCCACGATGTCATTTTTACTGTAGCAATGGATAATAGCAAATATCCTACAGACAGGCAGAAAAGAATCCAATAGAATAATACTAAAAACTTCTGCTTACGTCCGCCACTAAATCCACTACCATTACTACATCCGCCACTATTACTAAATCACCAACCATTACTACATCCACTACTATTACTAAATCACCTACCATTACTACATCCACTACTATTACTAAATCACCTACCATTACTACATCCACTACTATTACTAAATCACCTACCATTACTACATCCACTACTATTACTAAATCACCTACCATTACTACATCCACTACTATTACTAAATCACCTACCATTACTACATCCACTACATCACCTACCATTACTACATCCACTACTATTACTAAATCACCTACCATTAATACATCCACTACCATTACTACATCACCTACCATTACTACATCCACTACTATTACTACCATTACTACATCTACTACTATTACTACATCACCTACTATTACTACATCCACTACATCTACTACCATTACTACATCCACTACCATTACTACATCCACTACTATTACTACATCACCTACCATTACTACATCCACTACTATTACTACATCCACTACTATTACTACAATTACTACATCCACTACTATTACAACATCCACTACATCACCTACCATTACTACATCCACTACTATTACTAAATCACCTACCATTAATACATCCACTACCATTACTACATCACCTACCATTACTACATCCACTACTATTACTACCATTACTACATCTACTACTATTACTACATCACCTACTATTACTACATCCACTACATCCACTACCATTACTACATCCACTACTATTACTACATCCACTACAATTACTACATCCACTACTATTACAACATCCACTACTGTTACTACCATTACTACATCCACTACTATTACTACATCACCTACCATTACTACATCCACTACCATTACTACATCCACTACTATTACTACATCCACTACTATTACTACAATTACTACATCCACTACTATTACAACATCCACTACTGTTACTACCATTACTACATCCACTACTATTACTACATCCACTACTATTACTACATCCACTACCATTACTACATCCACTACTATTACTACATCCACTACTATTACTACATCCACTACTATTACCTACATCCACTACTGTTACTACCATTACTACATCCACTACTATTACAACATCCACTACATCACCTACCATTACTACATCCACTACTATTACTACCATTACTACCATTACTACATCCACTACTATTACTACATCCACTACCATTACTACATCCACTACCATTACTACATCCACTACCATTACTACATCCACTACCATTACTACATCCACTACCATTACTACATCCACTACCATTACTACATCCACTACTATTACTACATCCACTACCATTACTACATCCACTACCATTACTACATCCACTACCATTACTACATCCACTACTATTACTACATCCACTACCATTACTACATCCACTACCATTACTACATCCACTACCATTACTACATCCACTACTATTACTACCACCACTACTATTACTACCATTACTACATCCACTACCATTACTACATCCACTACTATTACTACATCCACTACTATTACTACAATTACTACATCCACTACTATTACTACATCCACTACTATTACTACATCCACTACTATTACTACATCCACTACTATTACTACAATTACTACATCCACTACTATTACTACATCCACTACAATTACTACATCCACTACTATTACTACATCCACTACTATTACTACATCCACTACCATTACTACATCCACTACCATTACTACATCCACTACCATTACTACATCCACTACTATTACTACATCCACTACTATTACTACCATTACTACATCCACTACCATTACTACATCCACTACTATTACTACATCCACTACTATTACTACCATTACTACATCCACTACTATTACTACATCCACTACTATTACTACCATTACTACATCCACTACTATTACTAAATCCACTACCATTACTACATCCACTACTATTACTACATCCACTACTATTACTACATCCACTACCATTACTACATCCACTACTATTACTACATCCACTACCATTACTACATCCACTACCATTACTACATCCACTACTATTACTACATCCACTACCATTACTACATCCACTACTATTACTACATCCACTACCATTACTACATCCACTACTATTACTACATCCACTACTATTACTACATCCACTACCATTACTACATCCACTACTATTACTACATCCACTACCATTACTACATCCACTACTATTACTACATCCACTACCATTACTACATCCACTACTATTACTACATCCACTACTATTACTACATCCACTACTATTACTACCATTACTACATCCACTACTATTACTACATCCACTACCATTACTACATCCACTACCATTACTACATCCACTACCATTACTACATCCACTACTATTACTACATCCACTACTATTACTACCATTACTACATCCACTACTATTACTACATCCACTACTATTACTACAATTACTACATCCACTACTATTACTACATCCACTACTATTACTACATCCACTACAATTACTACATCCACTACTATTACTACATCCACTACTATTACTACATCCACTACTATTACTACTATTACTACATCCACTACTATTACTACAATTACTACATCCACTACCATTACTACATCCACTACTATTACTACATCCACTACTATTACTACAATTACTACATCCACTACAATTACTACATCCACTACTATTACTACAATTACTACATCCACTACCATTACTACATCCACTACCATTACTACATCCACTACTATTACTACATCCACTACTATTACTACATCCACTACTATTACTACAATTACTACCATTACTACATCCACTACTATTACTACATCCACTACTATTACTACAATTACTACATCCACTACAATTACTACATCCACTACTATTACTACAATTACTACATCCACTACCATTACTACATCCACTACCATTACTACATCCACTACTATTACTACATCCACTACTATTACTACATCCACTACTATTACTACAATTACTACCATTACTACATCCACTACCATTACTACATCCACTACCATTACTACATCCACTACTATTACTACATCCACTACTATTACTACATCCACTACTATTACTACAATTACTACCATTACTACATCCACTACTATTACTACATCCACTACCATTACTACATCCACTACCATTACTACATCCACTACCATTACTACATCCACTACCATTACTACATCCACTACTATTACTACTATTACTACATCCACTACTATTACTACAATTACTACATCCACTACCATTACTACATCCACTACCATTACTACATCCACTACCATTACTACATCCACTACTATTACTACTATTACTACATCCACTACTATTACTACAATTACTACATCCACTACCATTACTACATCCACTACTATTACTACATCCACTACTATTACTACAATTACTACATCCACTACTATTACTACATCCACTACTATTACTACCATTACTACATCCACTACTATTACTACAATTACTACATCCACTACCATTACTACATCCACTACTATTACTACTATTACTACATCCACTACTATTACTACAATTACTACATCCACTACAATTACTACATCCACTACCATTACTACATCCACTACCATTACTACATCCACTACTATTACTACATCCACTACTATTACTACAATTACTACATCCACTACTATTACTACATCCACTACTATTACTACCATTACTACATCCACTACTATTACTACTATTACTACATCCACTACCATTACTACATCCACTACTATTAAAACCATTACTACATCCAAGGTTTCTTCCTCAGTTTTCCCTATGTTCCCGCCAGCACTGCTGTTTGCTCTTTCTGGAGGCTGGGTAACTGTGAAGCACTTTGTGACAACTGTTGTTGTAAAAACAGCTAAATATATATACAGTAATCCCTCGTTTATCGCGGGGGTTACGTTCCGAAAATGACCCGCGATAAGTGAAATCCGCGAAATAGAAAACTTTTTTTTTTTTTACAATTAGCAACTATTACATGTATACAAATACAGTGACTCACGTGTAGGCCGTTTCACTGCTCTTCAGACTGGGCCGCTGCATCCTGACTGCGCTCTGCAGTGTTCTCTTCTTCTGAAGCCCGCGGTGCAGGTGTGTTTGTTCGGGAGAAGAACATAGTGATAGGCAGCTGTTGTCGCTCTTTTTTCTTCTTTGCAAAAAGATCCTTGTACACCGACATGCCACCATCGATTACGTTGGAGAACTGTAATGAACGGCTCATCAAAGGGTCCCATTCCTCAGCTACTCGCTTAAGTTCAGTGGCCATTCGCACCATGGTTGCTAAGCGACCAAGCGTTAGTCCTTCCTTCCTTCCTGGCCAACTTAATGTAAATTTGCCAAGCTGTTTTATGTACGTACACATAACTGCACGAGACGACAAAATGATAGCACAATTCGTAGCATGTTTTGATACAAGAAGCGGGAGTGAGTTTTTAGCGAATCAGAATGCAGAGCACAATGCACAAAAAAAAAAAAAAAAATGCATTATGAAAATCCGCGAAATAGCGAATCCGCGATAAGTGAACCGCGAAGTGGCGAGGGATCACTGTATACACATTTTCACCAATTGATTCAAGTATTGACATGTTCTATATATAGAGTGAATATTCATATAAAATTCAAATGTATGTTAGTCATTATATTTTCTAAACGCCTGTTCAGATTTTAAACTATGGAAGCACTCACTGACATCAATGAGAACAGACCACTGGTCAGTGTCCACAACTCCTCTTGATCTTTGTGGCTGTGGTAAGTAGTGACAACCCTGTCAGTGTCCACAACTCCTCTTGATCTTTGTGGCTGTGGTAAGTAGTGACAACCCTGTCAGTGTCCACAACTCCTCTTGATCTTTGTGGCTGTGGTAAGTAGTGACAACCCTGTCAGTGTCCACAACTCCTCTTAATCTTTGTGGCTGTGGTAAGTAGAGACAACCCTGTCAGTGTCCACAACTCCTCTTGATCTTTGTGGCTGTGGTAAGTAGAGACAACCCAGACTGTGTCCACAACTCCTCTTAATCTTTGTGGCTGTGGTAAGTAGTGACAACCCTGTCTGTTTCCACAACTCCTCTTGATCTTTGTGGCTGTGGTAAGTAGTGACAACCCTGTCTGTTTCCACAACTCTTGATCTTTGTGGCTGTGGTAAGTAGTGACAACCCTGTCTGTTTCCACAACTCTTGATCTTTGTGGCTGTGGTAAGTAGTGACAACCCAGACTGTGTCCATGGATATTTGAACCATCTGATAGTTATTATTGTTATGACTCTGTTTTTATAATAGGCATTATGAAAATAAAATGCTAATGTATTTTGTAAAAGGGAGATGAGAGGTGGTGCCTAGCCTGGCACTACTGTATATAAACACATACTGGCCCAATTCAGTCCATCCATAAACTGGTGTCGGTATTTTAACCCCGTTTCCCTGCCACAAAGGGCAAGGTCAACACAGTGAGTAGCTCCTTAGCACCATCTAGAGGCTATGATCGGTATAGCAGGCATTACAGACGGTGGTATCGCTACTGCTGCAGCCCAGCCCTTTTCAATGGTCGCCATTGAGCATAGAAACTTGACTAGACAAAAGCGTTCACAGTTATAAGTAGTGTTTGTTTGGGAAGATCCTCTGGTAAATGAAGCATAACAGAAAGTACAGTAACTTCCTGGTATGGTCCGTGTAGGCCTAATGAGTGTTCAGCTTTAAGTGTTCAGTTAAGAGTCACGCCACATCAAACCGAAAGTGATAAACGTTTCGGTCTCCTCTGAAACAATAACAAAGCGCACACCCCGACTCTGTTTTGGTAAAAAGCTGAGGGGATGGGCCTGGAGAAATGTAACCAGTCTCAGATTAAATATTTACATTTACATTTAAGTCATTTAGCAGACGCTCTTATCCAGAGCGACTTACAAATTGGTGCATTCACCTTATGATATCCAGTGGAACAACCACTTTACAATAGTTACAATATTTACAATTTTTAAATAGATAGAGATATGGATGCAAGGACTGACCATCCATGATATCAACATTATAGTTATAACCATGTTATGAGGCTACACAGGACTGACCATCCATGATATCAACATTATAGTTATAACCATGTTATGAGGCTATACAGGACTGACCATCCATGATATCAACATTATAGTTATAACCATGTTATGAGGCTATACAGGACTGACCATCCATGATATCAACATTATAGTTATAACCATGTTATGGAGGCTATACAGGACTGACCATCCATGATATCAACATTATAGTTATAACCATGTTATGGAGGCTACACAGGACTGACCATCCATGATATCAACATTATAGTTATAACCATGTTATGAGGCTATACAGGACTGACCATCCATGATATCAACATTATAGCTATAACCATGTTATGGAGGCTATACAGGACTGACCATCCATGATATCAACATGATAGTTATAACCATGTTATGAGGCTACACAGTGTTTGTTTACATTTACAATGTTTACAAACATTGGAGGAGAACAAGCTTCTATTCTGGGTTCTGATGGAATGTTGACAGAACTAAACTCATGAGGCATTTATAAGTTACATTCTTCAAGAATAAATGGTTATATATTTAATGAATAAGTCAAAATTAATGTATCAACTACAGATTCTAGTTAACTAAATATAGCTACAGTATTAAAGCAACAGATTTTAAAACATCCTGAACCGAACTCACTATACTTTGATGTAGGATGAGTAGCCTATCATGACAGGTGCAAATAGTTCATGCCAACTTCAATAACTTTTGTTGATCGTAGGCTACTGTTACTACCGGCAACTGGCAACATGACAGTAGCGACGGTCAGTGTTGATGGTCAATGATTAAAAACCCACTTAGAAAAGCAGCCAAATTCACTTGCTTTTTTTTTTTTTACACAGAGACATTCCATGAGGGTTGAGGAAGCTATGGAGTCCTCCCACTGTTGCCCCTAACAACAGACATAGCTCTGGGAGGGGGGGAAAGTAGTGCACTATATAGGGGAACAGGATGCTATTTCAGAAGCAGCCTGTTTCTTGAGGGGCCAAAGTCCTGGCTGAGTAAACTGTGGAGGCCTCCCACTGTGTTTTGGTGGCTCAAGGTTAGATGTTTCTCCTTACGACAGATCTTGGATCAGGTTATCCAAACCCCGAAAAGGGGGATCAAAAATGGGAGGTAACAATTGATAGTACATTTGTGTACATGGATATGATTCTTAATAAAAAATACAATTTGAAACAAGCCATTACATTTCATTATTATTCAGGTTATTACTTATAAATATACAAATCGACAAATTAAGAAATGCCAGGTTGGAGAGAATCTGTCGCATTTTCGTATTGATAACATTAACAGAGTTCAAATACAGATAGGTCTACCTTGTCTGTTGGCTTTTCTGCATGTACAGAATATTAAATACAGATAGGTCTACCTTGTCTGTTGGCTTTTCTGCATGTACAGAATATTAAATACACATTCTATTTCTATTAACTAAACCATTCAAACGAGGTTCTCCGACTTTTCCCCCCGAAATATTCCCATAACGTCACAAATCCTACTGCTGCGGTCATTCAATGGCAGTGGCATATGTCCTTCAAAGAGAGGACGCCGTAATGAGAGACATAATGTAGTCTAAACTACTGAAAACAGGCCTTTAACCAGATTAACTCATGACTGGAGAGACATAATGTAGTCTAAACTACTGAAAACAGGCCTTTAACCAGATTAAATCATGACTGGAGAGACATAATGTAGTCTAAACTACTGAAAACAGGCCTTTAACCAGATTAAATCATGACTGGAGAGACATAATGTAGTCTAAACTACTGAAAACAGGCCTTTAACCAGATTAAATCATGACTGGAGAGACATAATGTAGTCTAAACTACTGAAAACAGGCCTTTAACCAGATTAAATCATGACTGGAGAGACATAATGTAGTCTAAACTACTGAAAACAGGCCTTTAACCAGATTAAATCATGACTGGAGAGACATAATGTATTCTAAACTACTGAAAACAGGCCTTTTTTACCAGATCAAATCATCCATAGGTTAGGGCCTAATCCATTTATTTTAATTGACTGATTTCCTTATATGAACTGTAACTCGTTGAAATTGTTGCATGTTGCGTTTATATATTTTTATTCCGTATAAATTAGCAAAACAATTGCTTATAGTCATCAGTAAACATTCTTGCTATTAGGTCCAGTAGTTTATCTACGTGAAAATAAAGTTCATAATACTCCAATCTTAATGAATGTAGGCCATATTTAAATAGTTTTGACGGTTATTTTATTTTCATGACGGTCTTCAGCCATAACTGTCAGGTACACCGCCCTACCAATAACCCTAGCTTTGTCTCCTTACCAATAACCCTAGCTTTGTCTCACCACCCTACCAATAATCCCATTTGTCTCACAGCCTTACCAATAACCCTAGCTTTGTCTCACCGCCCTACCAATAACCCTAGCTTTGTCTCACAGCCTTACCAATAACCCTAGCTTTGTCTCACCGCCCTACCTATAACCCTAGCTTTGTCTCACCGCCCTACCAATAACCCTAGCTTTGTCTCACCGCCCTACCAATAACCCTAGCTTTGTCTCACTTTCCCACCAATAACCCTAGCTTTGTCTCACCGCCCTACCAATAACCCTAGCTTTGTCTCACCGCCCTACCAATAACCCTAGCTTTGTCTCACTTTCCTACCAATAACCCTAGCTTTGTCTCACCGCCCTACCAATAACCCTAGCTTTGTCTCACCACCCTACCAATAACCCTAGCTTTGTCTCACCGCCCTACCAATAACCCTAGCTTTCTAATTACCAAGCCTTCATAGAAGACTTCATAAGGTTCCATCATATAGAGCCAGTCAGGATGTCTCTCATTCTTTATAACTAAAGTGATTGGATAAGAAATAGGGCAACAGAAATCCAACCAGCAATCAGAAGGCATGGTAAAGTAATTACCATATTACCTAAACCTATCCAATCCCATTTCGATTTACAGGAGTGCCTACTATGGGGAAGTTAGTGTCCGCCTATGAGACCGGAAGGTTGGGAGAACGATCCCCGGCTGAATCATACCAAAGACTGTAAAAATGGCACTCAACATTAGGGAGATAGATTGAGGATATGGCCCTGCCATAGACTAGTGTCCTGTCCAGGGGGTGTACTGGTACATCAAGCGGTCTCACTACAGTAACAGGAGATAGACTAGTGTCCTGTCCAGGGGGTGTACTGTACATCAAGCTGTCTCACAACAGAAACAGGATATAGACTAGTGTCCTGTCCAGGGGGTGTACTGTACATCAAGCTGTCTCACAACAGAAACAGGATATAGACTAGTGTCCTGTCCAGGGGGTGTACTGGTACATCAAGCTGTCTCACAACAGAAACAGGATATAGACTAGTGTCCTGTCCAGGGGGTGTACTGTACATCAAGCTGTCTCACTACAGAAACAGGATATAGACTAGTGTCCTGTCCAGGGGGTGTACTGGTACATCAAGCTGTCTCTCTACAGAAACAGGATATAGACTAGTGTCCTGTCCAGGGGGTGGACTGTACATCAAGCTGTCTCACTACAGAAACAGGATATAGACTAGTGTCCTGCCCAGGGGGTGTCCTGTACATCAAGCTGTCTCACTACAGAAACAGGATATAGACTAGTGTCCTGTCCAGGGGGTGTACTGTCCTGTCCAGGGGGTGGACTGTCCTGTCCAGGGGGTGGACTGTCCTGTCCAGGGGGTGGACTGTCCTGTCCAGGGGGTGTACTGTCCTGTCCAGGGGGTGTACTGTCCTGTCCAGGGGGTGTACTGTACATCAAGCTCTCACGCTACAGAAACAGGATATAGACTAGTGTCCTGTCCAGGGGGTGGACTGTACATCAAGCTGTCTCACTACAGAAACAGGATATAGACTAGTGTCCTGTCCAGGGGGTGTCCTGTACATCAAGCTGTCTCACTACAGAAACAGGATATAGACTAGTGTCCTGTCCAGGGGGTGTACTGTCCTGTCCAGGGGGTGGACTGTCCTGTCCAGGGGGTGGACTGTCCTGTCCAGGGGGTGTACTGTCCTGTCCAGGGGGTGTACTGTCCTGTCCAGGGGGTGGACTGTCCTGTCCAGGGGGTGTACTGTACATCAAGCTGTCTCACTACAGAAACAGGATATAGACTAGTCCTGTCCAGGGGGTGTACTGGTTCCACACGCTATCACACACACGGCACCCACGCTATAACTATAAACACGGCACACTATAAAAAACACACGGCACGCTATAACACACACACGGCACGCTATAACACACACACGGCACGCTATAACACACACACGACACGCTATAACACACACACGGCACGCTATAACACACACACGGCACGCTACAACACACACACGGCACGCTATAACACACACACGGCACGCTACAACACACACACGGCACGCTACAACACACACACGGCACGCTACAACACACACACGGCACGCTATAACACGGCACATTATAACACACACACGGCACGCTACAACACACACACGGCACGCTACAACACACACACGGCACGCTACAACACACACACGGCACGCTACAACACACACACGGCACGCACACACACACGGCACGCTATAAAAAACACACGGCACGCTATAACACACACACGGCACGCTATAACACACACACGGCACGCTATAACACACACACGGCACGCTATAACACACACACGGCACGCTACAACACACACACGGCACGCTACAACACACACACGGCACGCTACAACACACACACGGCACGCTACAACACACACACGGCACGCTACAACACACACACGGCACGCTACAACACACACACGGCACGCTACAACACACACACGGCACGCTACAACACACACACGGCACGCTATAAAACACACACGGCACGCTATAACACACACACGGCACGCTATAACACACACACGGAACGCTATAACACACACGGAACGCTATAACACACACGGAACGCTATAACACACACACGGCACGCTATAACACACACACGGCACGCTATAACACACACACGGCACGCTATAACACACACACGGCACGCTATAACACACACACGGCACGCTATAACACACACACGGCACGCTATAACACACACACGGCACGCTAGAACACACACACGTCACGCTATAACACACACACGTCACGCTATAACACACACACGGAACGCAATAACACACACACGGCACGCTAGAACACACACACGGCACGCTATAACACACACACGGCACGCTATAACACACGGCACGCTATAACACACACACGGCACGCTATAACACACACACGGAACGCTAGAACACACACACGGCACGCTATAAAAAACACACGGCACGCTATAACACACACACGGAACGCTATAACACACACACGGAACGCAATAACACACACACGGCACGCTAGAACACGCACACGGCACGCTATAACACACGGCACGCTATAACACACACACGGAACGCTAGAACACACACACGGCACGCTATAAAAAACACACGGCACGCTATAACACACACACGGCACGCTATAACACACACACGGCACGCTATAACACACGGCACGCTATAACACACACGCGGCACGCTATAACACACGGCACGCTATAACACACGGCACGCTATAACACACACACGGCACGCTATAACACACACACGGCACGCTATAACACACACACGGCACGCTATAACACACACACGGCACGCTATAACACACACACGGCACGCTATAACACACACACGGAACGCTATAACACACACACGGAACGCTATAACACACACGGAACGCTATAACACACACTGAACGCTATAACACACACACGGAACGCTATAACACGGCACACTATAACACACACGGCACGCTATAACACACACACGGCACGCTATAACACACACACGGCACGCTATAACACACACACGGCACGCTATAACACACACACGGCACGCTATAACACACACACGGCACGTTATAACACACACGGCACGCTAGAACACACACACGGAACGCTAGAACACACACACGGCACGCTATAAAAAACACGGCACGCTATAACACACACACGACACGCTATAACACACACACGGCACGCTATAACACACACACGGCACGCTAGAACACACACACGGCACGCTACATCACACACACGGAACGCAATAACACACACACGGCATGCTAGAACACACACACGGCACGCTATAACACACACACGGCACGCTATAACACACGGCACGCTATAACACACACACGGAACGCTATAACACACACACGGCATGCTAGAACACACACACGGCACGCTATAACACACACACGGCACGCTATAACACACGGCACGCTATAACACACACACGGAACGCTATAACACACACACGGAACGCTATAACACACACACACGACACGCTATAACACACACACGACACGCTATAACACACACACGGCACGCTATAACACACACACGGCACGCTAGAACACACACACGGAACGCTAGAACACACACACGGCACGCTATAAAAAACACGGCACGCTATAACACACACACGACACGCTATAACACACACACGGCACGCTATAACACACACACGGCACGCTAGAACACACACACGGCACGCTACATCACACACACGGAACGCAATAACACACACACGGCATGCTAGAACACACACACGGCACGCTATAACACACACACGGCACGCTATAACACGGCACGCTATAACACACACACGGAACGCTATAACACACACACGGAACGCTATAACACACACACACGACACGCTATAACACACACACGACACGCTATAACACACACACGGCACGCTATAACACACACACGGCACGCTATAACACACACACGGAACGCTATAACACACACACGGCACGCTATAACACACACACGGCACGCTATAACACACACACGGCACGCTATAACACACACACGGCACGCTATAACACACACACGGCACGCTATAACACACCCTGCTTCCTTTCCTAATGTGAATGTGACCTAACAAATGGATTCCCTGCTTCCTTTCCTAATGTGGTCTAATGTGACCTAACAAATGGATTCCCTGCTTCCTTTCCTAATGTGGTCTAACAAATGGATTCCCTGCTTCCTTTCCTAATGTGACCTAACAAATGGATTCCCTGCTTCCTTTCCTAATGTGGTCTAATGTGACCTAACAAATGGATTCCCTGCTTCCTTTCCTAATGTGGTCTAATGTGACCTAACAAATAGATTCCCTGCTTCCTTTCCTAATGTGGTCTAACAAATGGATCCCCTGCTTCCTTTCCTAATGTGGTCTAATGTGACCTAACAAATGGATCCCCTGCTTCCTTTCCTAATGTGGTCTAATGTGACCTAACAAATGGATTCCCTGCTTCCTTTCCTAATGTGGTCTAACAAATGGATCCCCTGCTTCCTTTCCTAATGTGGTCTAATGTGACCTAACAAATGGATTCCCTGCTTCCTTTCCTAATGTGGTCTAACAAATGGATCCCCTGCTTCCTTTCCTAATGTGGTCTAATGTGACCTAACAAATGGATTCCCTGCTTCCTTTCCTAATGTGGTCTAATGTGACCTAACAAATGGATTCCCTGCTTCCTTTCCTAATGTGGTCTAACAAATGGATTCCCTGCTTCCTTTCCTAATGTGGTCTAATGTGACCTAACAAATGGATTCCCTGCTTCCTTTCCTAATGTGGTCTAACAAATGGATCCCCTGCTTCCTTTCCTAATGTGGTCTAATGTGACCTAACAAATGGATTCCCTGCTTCCTTTCCTAATGTGACCTAACAAATGGATTCCCTGCTTCCTTTCCTAATGTGACCTAACAAATGGATCCCCTGCTTCCTTTCCTAATGTGGTCTAATGTGACCTAACAAATGGATTCCCTGCTTCCTTTCCTAATGTGGTCTAACAAATGGATTCCCTGCTTCCTTTCCTAATGTGGTCTAATGTGACCTAACAAATGGATTCCCTGCTTCCTTTCCTAATGTGGTCTAACAAATGGATCCCCTGCTTCCTTTCCTAATGTGGTCTAACAAATGGATTCCCTGCTTCCTTTCCTAATGTGGTCTAATGTGACCTAACAAATGGATTCCCTGCTTCCTTTCCTAATGTGGTCTAACAAATGGATCCCCTGCTTCCTTTCCTAATGTGGTCTAATGTGACCTAACAAATGGATTCCCTGCTTCCTTTCCTAATGTGGTCTAATGTGACCTAACAAATGGATCCCCTGCTTCCTTTCCTAATGTGGTCTAACAAATGGATTCCCTGCTTCCTTTCCTAATGTGACCTAACAAATGGATTCCCTGCTTCCTTTCCTAATGTGGTTTAATTAAGCAATAATGCCCGAGGGGGTGTGGTATATGGCCAATATACCACAGCCAAGGACTGTTCAAATGCATGATGCGACGCGGAGTGCCTGAACACAGCCATTAGCCGTGGTATATTGGCCATATACCACAAACCCCCGATGTGCCTTATTGCTATTATAAACTGGTTACCAACATAATTAGAACAGTAAAAAAAAAAAAAAATAGTCATACCCATGGTATACGGTCTGATATACCACGGCTGTCAGCCAATCAGAATTCAGGGCTCGAACCCTCCAGTTTATAATGAGGCCTGACAATGGACTCCCTGCCTCCTTTCCTGGAATCAGTGGTGAGTTTGGCCTGCCACCAAATCTGAACACAGTGCATGAAGTAGGCCTATCAAAGTCATGTGGCTTGAATGTAAATGAAGCCAGACTGATAAGAGTGAAGCACTCATCAAGGTGGTGATCAGGAATACCAGAACACTAGTCATATTCTAGAGCCTAGACATTCTAGAGCCTAGACGTTCTAGAACGTAAACATTCTATAATGTAAATTCTATAAACACCGTTCCAGAACACCTAACTAACTGACACAATGACGACTGATGAATTGTATTTCAACCAGATACTTATGCACTTCCTTCTGACTGGATCGTTAGTCGAGGACAACAGCTGCTGTGCGCTACAACAAACAGATAAAGTGAGCCAGATTAGCCGGGCCGGCACACCTTGGCCTGGCTGTAATGGAACACTCTTTGGAAGGTGTCCACTTTCAAAAGGAACTGAGCGGACACGTCTTAACAACAGTCCTAAGGGCTCAGCCAGCACTCTGGCCTTACTGTGGAGGAACACTGGGGCATGAATGGCACCCTATTCCCTATGTGGTGCACTATTTCAGACCAGGGCTATGGCTGGCTGTGTCTGAAATTGTACCAGATTCCCATTGTAGCGATGGACTCTGGACAAAAGTAGTGCACTTTATAGGGAATAAGGGTGCGGGCCTGGACAAAAGTAGTGCACTAAAAAGGGAAATTGTACTTAAGCTAATTGATTGCACCGAAATTAGCCATTTCAGTTTATAGGATTCTTATAAAATGTATTAACTATAGTTCACAACATCAGATTGGGAACAAACCTAAAATGGTCAAATGACATCACACCAAATGACATCACACCACCCCAACAACCAGTATACAGTATCAGTCCCCACCACCACCCCACCAACCAGTATACAGTATCAGTCCCCACCACCACCCCAACAACCAGTATACAGTATGAGTCCCCACCACCACCCCACCAACCAGAATACAGTATCAGTCCCCACCACCACCCCACCAACCAGTATACAGTATCAGTCCCCACCACCACCCCAACAACCAGTATACAGTATCAGTCCCCACCACCACCCCACCAACCAGTATACAGTATCAGTCCCCACCACCACCCCAACAACCAGTATACAGTATCAGTCCCCACCACCACCCCACCAACCAGTATACAGTATCAGTCCCCACCACCACCCCAACAACCAGTATACAGTATCAGTCCCCACCACCACCTCACCAACCAGTATACAGTATCAGTCCCCACCACCATTTTCTGGGTCTAGCCAGCCTACTTTTCTCTCTACTTTTCTGGGTCTAGCCAGCCTACTTTTCTCTCTACTTTTCTGGGTGTAGCCAGCCTGCTTTTCTGGGTGTAGCCAGCCTACTTTTCTGGGTGTAGCCAGCCTGCTTTTCTGGGTGTAGCCAGCCTGCTTTTCTGGGCGTAGCCAGCCTGCTTTTCTCTCTACTTTTCTGGACGTAGCCAGCCTACTTTTCTGGGTGTAGCCAGCCTGCTTTTCTGGGTGTAGCCAGCCTGCTTTTCTGGGTGTAGCCAGCCTGCTTTTCTGGGCGTAGCCAGCCTGCTTTTCTCTCTACTTTTCTGGGTGTAGCCAGCCTACTTTTCTGGGTGTAGCCAGCCTGCTTTTCTGGGTGTAGCCAGCCTGCTTTTCTGGGTGTAGCCAGCCTGCTTTTCTGGGTGTAGCCAGCCTGCTTTTCTCTCTACTTTTCTGGGCGTAGCCAGCCTGCTTTTCTGGGTGTAGCCAGCCTGCTTTTCTGGGCGTAGCCAGCCTGCTTTTCTCTCTACTTTTCTGGTTGTAGCCAGCCTGCTTTTCTCTCTACTTTTCTGGGCGTAGCCAGCCTGCTTTTCTCTCTACTTTTCTGGGTGTAGCCAGCCTGCTTTTCTCTCTACTTTTCTAGGTGTAGTCAGCCTACTTTTCTGGGTGTAGCCAGCCTGCTTTTCTCTCTACTTTTCCGGGCGTAGCCAGCCTGCTTTTCTCTCTACTTTTCTGGGCGTAGCCAGCCTGCTTTTCTCTCTACTTTTCTGGGCGTAGCCAGTCTGCTTTTCTCTCTACTTTTCTGGGCGTAGCCAGCCTGCTTTTCTCTTTACTTTTCCGGGCGTAGCCAGCCTGCTTTTCTCTCTACTTTTCCGGGCGTAGCCAGCCTGCTTTTCTCTCTACTTTTCCGGGCGTAGCCAGCCTGCTTTTCTCTCTACTTTTCTGGGCGTAGCCAGCCTGCTTTTCTGGGCGTAGCCAGCCTGCTTTTCTCTATACTTTTCTGGGCGTAGCCAGCCTGCTTTTCTCTCTACTTTTCTGGGTGTAGCCAGCCTGCTTTTCTGGGCGTAGCCAGCCTGCTTTTCTCTATACTTTTCTGGGTGTAGCCAGCCTGCTTTTCTGGGCGTAGCCAGCCTGCTTTTCTCTATACTTTTCTGGGCGTAGCCAGCCTGCTTTTCTCTCTACTTTTCTGGGCGTAGCCAGCCTGCTTTTCTCTATACTTTTCTGGGTGTAGCCAGCCTGCTTTTCTGGGTGTAGCCAGCCTGCTTTTCTCTCTACTTTTCTGGGCGTAGCCAGCCTGCTTTTCTCTATACTTTTCTGGGTGTAGCCAGCCTGCTTTTCTGGGTGTAGCCAGCCTGCTTTTCTCTCTACTTTTCTGGGCGTAGCCAGCCTGCTTTTCTCTCTACTTTTCTGGGCGTAGCCAGCCTGCTTTTCTCTATACTTTTCTGGGTGTAGCCAGCCTGCTTTTCTGGGTGTAGCCAGCCTGCTTTTCTCTCTACTTTTCTGGGTCTAGCCAGCCTGCTTTTCTCTATACTTTTCTGGGTGTAGCCAGCCTGCTTTTCTGGGTGTAGCCAGCCTGCTTTTCTGGGTGTAGCCAGCCTGCTTTTCTCTCTACTTTTCTGGGTCTAGCCAGCCTGCTTTTCTCTCTACTTTTCTGGGTGTAGCCAGCCTGCTTTTCTGGGTGTAGCTTGCCTGCTTTTCAGGGTGTAGCCAGCCTGCTTTTCTGGGCGTAGCCAGCCTGCTTTTCTCTCTACTTTTCTGGGCGTAGCCAGCCTACTTTTCTGGGTGTAGCCAGCCTGCTTTTCTGGGTGTAGCCAGCCTGCTTTTCTGGGTGTAGCCAGCCTGCTTTTCTGGGTGTAGCCAGCCTGCTTTTCTCTCTACTTTTCTGGGCGTAGCCAGCCTGCTTTTCTGGGTGTAGCCAGCCTGCTTTTCTGGGCGTAGCCAGCCTGCTTTTCTCTCTACTTTTCTGGGTGTAGCCAGCCTACTTTTCTGGGTGTAGCCAGCCTGCTTTTCTGGGTGTAGCCAGCCTGCTTTTCTGGGTGTAGCCAGCCTGCTTTTCTGGGTGTAGCCAGCCTGCTTTTCTCTCTACTTTTCTGGGCGTAGCCAGCCTGCTTTTCTGGGTGTAGCCAGCCTGCTTTTCTGGGCGTAGCCAGCCTGCTTTTCTCTCTACTTTTCTGGGTGTAGCCAGCCTGCTTTTCTCTCTACTTTTCTGGGCGTAGCCAGCCTGCTTTTCTCTCTACTTTTCTGGGTGTAGCCAGCCTGCTTTTCTCTCTACTTTTCTAGGTGTAGTCAGCCTACTTTTCTGGGTGTAGCCAGCCTGCTTTTCTCTCTACTTTTCTGGGCGTAGCCAGCCTGCTTTTCTCTCTACTTTTCTGGGCGTAGCCAGTCTGCTTTTCTCTCTACTTTTCTGGGCGTAGCCAGCCTGCTTTTCTCTTTACTTTTCCGGGCGTAGCCAGCCTGCTTTTCTCTCTACTTTTCCGGGCGTAGCCAGCCTGCTTTTCTCTCTACTTTTCTGGGCGTAGCCAGCCTGCTTTTCTCTCTACTTTTCTGGGCGTAGCCAGCCTGCTTTTCTGGGCGTAGCCAGCCTGCTTTTCTCTATACTTTTCTGGGCGTAGCCAGCCTGCTTTTCTCTCTACTTTTCTGGGTGTAGCCAGCCTGCTTTTCTGGGCGTAGCCAGCCTGCTTTTCTCTATACTTTTCTGGGTGTAGCCAGCCTGCTTTTCTGGGCGTAGCCAGCCTGCTTTTCTCTATACTTTTCTGGGCGTAGCCAGCCTGCTTTTCTCTCTACTTTTCTGGGCGTAGCCAGCCTGCTTTTCTCTATACTTTTCTGGGTGTAGCCAGCCTGCTTTTCTGGGTGTAGCCAGCCTGCTTTTCTCTCTACTTTTCTGGGCGTAGCCAGCCTGCTTTTCTCTATACTTTTCTGGGTGTAGCCAGCCTGCTTTTCTGGGTGTAGCCAGCCTGCTTTTCTCTCTACTTTTCTGGGCGTAGCCAGCCTGCTTTTCTCTCTACTTTTCTGGGCGTAGCCAGCCTGCTTTTCTCTATACTTTTCTGGGTGTAGCCAGCCTGCTTTTCTGGGTGTAGCCAGCCTGCTTTTCTCTCTACTTTTCTGGGTCTAGCCAGCCTGCTTTTCTCTATACTTTTCTGGGTGTAGCCAGCCTGCTTTTCTGGGTGTAGCCAGCCTGCTTTTCTGGGTGTAGCCAGCCTGCTTTTCTCTCTACTTTTCTGGGTCTAGCCAGCCTGCTTTTCTCTCTACTTTTCTGGGTGTAGCCAGCCTGCTTTTCTGGGTGTAGCCAGCCTGCTTTTCTGGGTGTAGCCAGCCTGCTTTTCTGGGTGTAGCCAGCCTGCTTTTCTGGGTGTAGCCAGCCTGCTTGACATTCAATATAAAACACGACTGCTGTCAACACACAGGTGGATTCCCCTGTGCCCACTTCCTCCCGTTGTGCTATTTACAAACAAACACGTGACTGGGGAACCACTGTCCTGGGGAACTATGATACATTATGAAGCGTAAGAGGTGAAATGAAGAACGCTTCCTCTCCTAACGTACTGCACCAGTTGACTGTAGGTATTTACTTTTTAAAAAGTACAAAATGCTACAATTAACTTTTTTTTTTTTTTATAAAAATGAATTAGTTTCAAATGATAGAAAAACCATCCTGTTGGTTATTTCCAAATAGCCCGGTATACCGTATATACCCCCCACCCCCATCTGAACAGTTACAGTCCAACCCCCCCCATCTGAACAGTTACAGTCCAACCCCCCCCCCCATCTGAACAGTTACAGTCCAACCCCCCCCATCTGAACAGTTACAGTCTAACCCCCCCCCCCCCTCTGAACAGTTACAGTCCAACCCCCCCCATCTGAACAGTTACAGTCTAACCCCCCCCCCCCCTCTGAACAGTTACAGTCCAACCCCCCCCCCCCCCCATCTGAACAGTTACAGTCCAACCCCCCCCCCCCCCCCATCTGAACAGTTACAGTCCAACCCCCCCCCCCATCTGAACAGTTACAGTCCACCCCCCCAAATCTGAACAGTAAGTCCAACCCCCCCCCCCCCCCCCTCTGAACAGTTACAGTCCAACCCCCCCCCATCTGAACAGTTACAGTCCAATCCCCCCCCCCCATCTGAACAGTTACAGTCCAACCCCCCCCCCCCCCATCTGAACAGTTACAGTCCACCCCCCCCATCTGAATAGTTACAGTCCAACCCCCCCCCCCCCCATCTGAACAGTTACAGTCCAACCCCCCCCCCATCTGAACAGTTACAGTCCAACCCCCCCACGTCTGAACAGTTACACCCCCCCCCACCCATCTGAACAGTTACAGTCCAACCCCCCCCCCCCATCTGAACAGTTACAGTCCAAACCCCCCACCCATCTGAACAGTTACAGTCCAACCCCCCCCCCCCCCCCCATCTGAACAGTTACAGTCCAACCCCCCCCCCCCCCCATCTGAACAGTTACAGTCCAACCCCCCCCCCCCCCCCCCATCTGAACAGTTACAGTCCAACCCCCCCCCCCATCTGAACAGTTACAGTCCACCCCCCCAAATCTGAACAGTAAGTCCAACCCCCCCCCCCCCCCCCTCTGAACAGTTACAGTCCAACCCCCCCCCATCTGAACAGTTACAGTCCAATCCCCCCCCCCATCTGAACAGTTACAGTCCAACCCCCCCCCCCCCATCTGAACAGTTACAGTCCACCCCCCCCATCTGAATAGTTACAGTCCAACCCCCCCCCCCCCCCCCATCTGAACAGTTACAGTCCAACCCCCCCCCCATCTGAACAGTTACAGTCCAACCCCCCCACGTCTGAACAGTTACACCCCCCCCCACCCATCTGAACAGTTACAGTCCAACCCCCCCCCCCATCTGAACAGTTACAGTCCAAACCCCCCACCCATCTGAACAGTTACAGTCCAACCCCCCCCCCCCCCCCCATCTGAACAGTTACAGTCCAAACCCCCCACCCATCTGAACAGTTACAGTCCAACCCCCCCCCCCCCCCCATCTGAACAGTTACAGTCCAACCCCCCCCCCCCCATCTGAACAGTTACAGTCCAACCCCCCCCCCCCCACCATCTGAACAGTTACAGTCCAACCCCCCTCCCCATCTGAACAGTTACAGTCCAACCCCCCCCCCCCTCTGAACAGTTACAGTCCAACCCCCCCCCCCTCTGAACAGTTACAGTCCAACCCCCCCACCCATCTGAACAGTTAGTCCAACCCCCCCCCCCCCCCTCTGAATAGTTACAGTCCAACCCCCCCCCCATCTGAACAGTTAGTCCAACCCCCCCCCATCTGAACAGTTACAGTCCAACCCCCCCCCCCCCCATCTGAACAGTTACAGTCCAACCCCCCCCCCCCCCCATCTGAACAGTTACAGTCCAACCCCCCCCCCCCCACCATCTGAACAGTTACAGTCCAACCCCCCTCCCCATCTGAACAGTTACAGTCCAACCCCCCCCCCCCTCTGAACAGTTACAGTCCAACCCCCCCCCCCTCTGAACAGTTACAGTCCAACCCCCCCACCCATCTGAACAGTTAGTCCAACCCCCCCCCCCCCCCTCTGAATAGTTACAGTCCAACCCCCCCCCCATCTGAACAGTTAGTCCAACCCCCCCCATCTGAACAGTTACAGTCCAACCCCCCCCCATCTGAACAGTTACAGTCCAACCCCCCCCCCCCATCTGAACAGTTACAGTCCAAACTCCCCCCCCCCCATCTGAACAGTTACAGTCCAACCCCCCCCCATCTGAACAGTTACAGTCCAACCCCCCCCCCCCATCTGAACAGTTACAGTCCAGCCCCCCCCCCATCTGAACAGTTACAGTCCAACCCCCCCCCCATCTGAACAGTTACAGTCCACCCCCCCCCCCATCTGAATAGTTACAGTCCAACCCCCCCCCCCCCCCATCTGAACAGTTACACCCCCCCCCCACCCATCTGAACAGTTACAGTCCAACCCCCCCCCCATCTGAACAGTTACAGTCCAACCCCCCCCCAATCTGAACAGTTAGTCCAATCCCCCCCCCCCATCTGAACAGTTAGTCCAACCCCCCCCCCCATCTGAACAGTTACAGTCCAACCCCCCCCCCATCTGGACAGTTACAGTCCAACCCCCCCCCCCACCCATCTGAACAGTTACAGTCCAACCCCCCCCCCATCTGAACAGTTACAGTCCAACCCCCCCCCCATCTGAATAGTTACAGTCCAACCCCCCCCCCCCCCCATCTGAACAGTTACACCCCCCCCCACCCATCTGAACAGTTAGTCCAACCCCCCCCCCCATCTGAACAGTTACAGTCCAACCCCCCCCCCATCTGAACAGTTACAGTCCAACCCCCCCCCCCCCATCTGAACAGTTAGTCCAGCCCCCCCCCCCCATCTGAACAGTTACAGTCCAACCCCCCCCCATCTGAACAGTTACAGTCCACCCCCCCCCATCTGAATAGTTAGTCCAACCCCCCCCCACCCATCTGAACAGTTACAGTCCAACCCCCCCCCCATCTGAACAGTTACAGTCCACCCCCCCCCCCATCTGAATAGTTACAGTCCAACCCCCCCCCCCCCCCCATCTGAACAGTTACACCCCCCCCCACCCATCTGAACAGTTACAGTCCAACCCCCCCCCCCATCTGAATAGTTACAGTCCAAACCCCCCCCCATCTGAACAGTTACAGTCCAACCCCCCCCCCCCCCATCTGAACAGTTACAGTCCAACCCCCCCCCCCATCTGAACAGTTACAGTCCAGCCCCCCCCCCCCCATCTGAACAGTTACAGTCCAACCCCCCCCCCCACCCCCCATCTGAACAGTTACAGTCCAACCCCCCCCCCCCCCATCTGAACAGTTACAGTCCAACCCCCCCCCCATCTGAACAGTTAGTCCAGCCCCCCCCCCCCATCTGAACAGTTACAGTCCAACCCCCCCCCATCTGAACAGTTACAGTCCACCCCCCCCCATCTCAATAGTTAGTCCAACCGCCCCCCCACCCATCTGAACAGTTACAGTCCAACCCCCCCCCCATCTGAACAGTTACAGTCCACCCCCCCCCCATCTGAATAGTTACAGTCCAACCCCCCCCCCATCTGAACAGTTACAGCCCCCCCCACCCATCTGAACAGTTACAGTCCAACCCCCCCCCCCATCTGAATAGTTACAGTCCAAACCCCCCCCCATCTGAACAGTTACAGTCCAACCCCCCCCTCCCCCATCTGAACAGTTACAGTCCAACCCCCCCCCCATCTGAACAGTTACAGTCCAACCCCCCCCCCCCCATCTGAACAGTTACAGTCCAACCCCCCCCCCCATCTGAACAGTTACAGTCCAGCCCCCCCCCCCCCCCATCTGAACAGTTACAGTCCAACCCCCCCCCCACCCCCCATCTGAACAGTTACAGTCCACCCCCCCCCCCCCCATCTGAACAGTTACAGTCCAACCCCCCCCCCCATCTGAACAGTTACAGTCCAACCCCCCCCCCCCCCCCCCCATCTGAACAGTTACAGTCCAACCCCCCCCCCCCCCTCTGAATAGTTACAGTCCAACCCCCCCCCCCATCTGAACAGTTACAGTCCAACCCCACCCCCCATCTGAACAGTTACAGTCCAACCCCCCCCACCCATCTGAACAGTTACAGTCCAACCCCCCCCCCCCATCTGAACAGTTACAGTCCAACCCCCCCACCCATCTGAACAGTTACAGTCCAACCCCCCCCCCATCTGAACAGTTACAGTCCAACCCCCCCCCCATCTGAACAGTTACAGTCCAACCCCCCCCCCCCCCTCTGAATAGTTACATTCCAACCCCCCCCCATCTGAACAGTTACAGTCCACCCCCCCATCTGAACAGTTACAGTCCACCCCCCACCCCCCCCCCCATCTGAACAGTTACAGTCCAACCCCCCCCCCCCCTGAATAGTTACAGTCCAACCCCCCCCCCCCTCTGAACAGTTACAGTCCAACCCCCCCCCCCCCCCCTCTGAACAGTTACAGTCCAACCCCCCCCCCTCTGAACAGTTACAGTCCAACCCCCCCCCAACTGAACAGTTACAGTCCAACCCCCCCCCCCCTCTGAACAGTTACAGTCCAACCCCCCCCCCCAACTGAACAGTTACAGTCCAACCCCCCACCCATCTGAACAGTTACAGTCCAACCCCCCCCCCATCTGAACAGTTACAGTCCAACCCCCCCCCCAACTGAACAGTTACAGTCCAACCCCCCACCCATCTGAAGTTACAGTCCAACCCCCCCCCATCTGAACAGTTACAGTCCACCCCCCCCCCATCTGAACAGTTACAGTCCAACCCCCCCCCCCATCTGAACAGTTACAGTCCACCCCCCCCCCCATCTGAATAGTTACAGTCCAACCCCCCCCCCCCCATCTGAATAGTTACAGTCCAACCCCCCCCCCCCCCATCTGAACAGTTACAGTCCAACCCCCCCCCCATCTGAACAGTTACAGTCCACCCCCCCCATCTGAACAGTTACAGTCCACCCCCCCCCCCCATCTGAACAGTTACAGTCCAACCCCCCCCCCCCCATCTGAACAGTTACAGTCCATCCCCCCCCCATCTGAATAGTTACAGTCCAACCCCCCCCCCCCCCCCATCTGAACAGTTACAGTCCACCCCCCCCCCCATCTGAATAGTTACAGTCCAACCCCCCCCCCCCCCCATCTGAACAGTTACAGTCCACCCCCCCCATCTGAATAGTTACAGTCCAACCCCCCCCCCCCCCCCTCTGAATAGTTACAGTCCAACCCCCCCCCCATCTGAACAGTTACAGTCCAACCCCCCCCCCCCCCCCCATCTGAACAGTTACAGTCCACCCCCCCCCCCATCTGAATAGTTACAGTCCACCCCCCCCCATCTGAATAGTTACAGTCCAACCCCCCCCCCCTCTGAATAGTTACAGTCCAACCCCCCCCCCATCTGAACAGTTACAGTCCAACCCCCCCCCCCCATCTGAACAGTTACAGTCCAACCCCCCCCCCATCTGAATAGTTACAGTCCAACCCCCCCCCCCCACCCATCTGAACAGTTACAGTCCACCCCCCCCCTGAACAGTTACAGTCCAACCCCCCCCCCCCCCCCCTCTGAACAGTTACAGTCCAACCCCCCCCCCCCCCCCATCTGAACAGTTACAGTCCACCCCCCCCCCCATCTGAACAGTTACAGTCCACCCCCCCCCCCATCTGAATAGTTACAGTCCACCCCCCCCCATCTGAATAGTTACAGTCCAACCCCCCCCCCCTCTGAATAGTTACAGTCCAACCCCCCCCCCATCTGAACAGTTACAGTCCAACCCCCCCCCCCCATCTGAACAGTTACAGTCCAACCCCCCCCCCATCTGAATAGTTACAGTCCAACCCCCCCCCCCCACCCATCTGAACAGTTACAGTCCACCCCCCCCCCCCCCCCCATCTGAACAGTTACAGTCCACCCCCCCCCCCCTGAACAGTTACAGTCCAACCCCCCCCCCCCCCCCTCTGAACAGTTACAGTCCACCCCCCCCCCCCCTGAACAGTTACAGTCCAACCCCCCCCCCCCCCCCCTCTGAACAGTTACAGTCCAACCCCCCCCCCCCTCTGAACAGTTACAGTCCACCCCCCCCCCCCCCCCGAACAGTTACAGTCCAACCCCCCCCCCTCCCCCTCTGAACAGTTACAGTCCAACCCCCCACCCATCTGAACAGTTACAGTCCAACCCCCCCATCTGAACAGTTACAGTCCAACCCCCCCATCTGAACAGCTACAGTCCAACCCCCCCCATCTGAACAGTAACAGTCCAAACCCCCCCATCTGAACAGTTGAGCCGTTTCAGAGAGAGAGAAAGAGGAAGAAGGTGGACAACCAGTGATCTATAGCGACCTGGTGAAGCCATCTTTCCCACACCACTGACACCGGGTAATAAAGACTAGGGTGATATACTGTATGGACCTGTATATGTATAAAGACTAGGGTAATGTACTGTATGGACCTGTATATGTATAAAGACTAGGGTAATGTGGATGGTTGGCCACTATGTATAAAGACTAGGGTAGTGTGAATGGTTGGCCACTATGTATAAAGACTAGGGTAGTGTGGATGGTTGGTTGGCCACTATGTATAAAGACTAGGGTAGTGTGAATGGTTGGCCACTATGTATAAAGACTAGGGTAGTGTGGATGGTTGGCCACTATGTATAAAGACTAGGGTAGTGTGAATGGTTGGCCACTATGTATAAAGACTAGGGTAGTGTTGATGGTTGGCCACTATGTATAAAGACTAGGGTAGTGTGAATGGTTGGCCACTATGTATAAAGACTAGGGTAATGTGGATGGTTGGCCACTATGTATAAAGACTAGGGTAGTGTGAATGGTTGGCCACTATGTATAAAGACTAGGGTAGTGTGAATGGTTGGCCACTATGTATAAAGACTATGGTAGTGTGGATGGTTGGTTGGCCACTATGTATAAAGACTAGGGTAGTGTGAATGGTTGGCCACTATGTATAAAGACTAGGGTAGTGTGGATGGTTGGCCACTATGTATAAAGACTAGGGTAGTGTGGATGGTTGGTTGGCCACTATGTATAAAGACTAGGGTAGTGTGAATGGTTGGCCACTATGTATAAAGACTAGGGTAGTGTGGTTGGTTGGCCACTATGTATAAAGACTAGGGTAGTGTGGATGGTTGGCCACTATGTATAAAGACTAGGGTAGTGTGGATGGTTGGCCACTATGTATAAAGACTAGGGTAGTGTGGTTGGTTGGCCACTATGTATAAAGACTAGGGTAGTGTGGATGGTTGGCCACTATGTATAAAGACTAGGGTAGTGTGAATGGTTGGTTGGCCACTATGTATAAAGACTAGGGTAGTGTGGATGGTTGGCCACTATGTATAAAGACTAGGGTAGTGTGAATGGTTGGTTGGCCACTATGTATAAAGACTAGGGTAGTGTGGTTGGTTGGCCACTATGTATAAAGACTAGGGTAGTGTGGTTGGTTGGCCACTATGTATAAAGACTAGGGTAGTGTGAATGGTTGGCCACTATGTATAAAGACTAGGGTAGTGTGGATGGTTGGTTGGCCACTATGTATAAAGACTAGGGTAGTGTGGATGGTTGGCCACTATGTATAAAGACTAGGGTAGTGTGGATGGTTGGCCACTATGTATAAAGACTAGGGTAGTGTGGTTGGTTGGCCACTATGTATAAAGACTAGGGTAGTGTGGATGGTTGGCCACTATGTATAAAGACTAGGGTAGTGTGAATGGTTGGTTGGCCACTATGTATAAAGACTAGGGTAGTGTGGATGGTTGGCCACTATGTATAAAGACTAGGGTAGTGTGGATGGTTGGCCACTATGTATAAAGACTAGGGTAGTGTGAATGGTTGGTTGGCCACTATGTATAAAGACTAGGGTAGTGTGGATGGTTGGCCACTATGTATAAAGACTAGGGTAGTGTGGTTGGTTGGCCACTATGTATAAAGACTAGGGTAGTGTGAATGGTTGGCCACTATGTATAAAGACTAGGGTAGTGTGGATGGTTGGTTGGCCACTATGTATAAAGACTAGGGTAGTGTGGATGGTTGGCCACTATGTATAAAGACTAGGGTAGTGTGGTTGGTTGGCCACTATGTATAAAGACTAGGGTAGTGTGGTTGGTTGGCCACTATGTATAAAGACTAGGGTAGTGTGGTTGGTTGGCCACTATGTATAAAGACTAGGGTAGTGTGAATGGTTGGCCACTATGTATAAAGACTAGGGTAGTGTGGATGGTTGGTTGGCCACTATGTATAAAGACTAGGGTAGTGTGGATGGTTGGCCACTATGTATAAAGACTAGGGTAGTGTGGTTGGTTGGCCACTATGTATAAAGACTAGGGTAGTGTGAATGGTTGGCCACTATATATAAAGACTAGGGTAGTGTGGATGGTTGGTTGGCCACTATGTATAAAGACTAGGGTAGTGTGAATGGTTGGCCACTATGTATAAAGACTAGGGTAGTGTGGATGGTTGGCCACTATGTATAAAGACTAGGGTAGTGTGAATGGTTGGCCACTATGTATAAAGACTAGGGTAGTGTGGATGGTTGAGAGAAACCAAAAGAAAGGAATTGTTTGAATGAGGCAATAGAAACCCCTATAGAGATTTTAACCACTTGTCAGCAAACTGTTTAGATATTCTTTGAAAGAATCCCACTATTCTATGATCTGATGAAGCCAATTTTCCCACAGCACTGACACACTGGGTAACACATGGACATAGAGAAGGCCACACTGTGTAAAGGCCATGGGTGGTGCAGACATGGAGATAGAATCTATAGAAAAGGCTTGTGTAATCCTGGCAATTTGACTGGTAAACTCAGAGTAGATTTACAATGACTGCCAGTCCAACCATTATGCCATTATTGACTTGAATGGGGAGGCCCATTCTATAGATGTATATATATATATATATATATATGGGTGCAGATGGCTAAGACTAGAGGAAGGAATAATTATAACTTCATGTGAATAAAAGCCCATTTTTTAAAAACGTGTTCATCTTCTATATTTAAAGTGTTGGGCTTTAGCCACTGGTTAGCCTACTGCGTGTGTGTGTGTGTGTGTGTGTGCGTGCGTGCGTGCGTGTGTGTTATTAAACTAAGATGCGTCACAATAACAACCCGATCATCATTAGTGTAACTGTAACTGCAATCAAATATGATGTGGCGTTCATGTGCTAGTCAAAACTAAGACATTTCCGACTTGCCAAATGATTGAACGCAGCACGTGTATAACACTACAACCAATTAGAAAATCGAACATTTTAGAGTTTCCTAGTTCCAACTAGAACGTGAACGCGGCGTGAAAGATATAGACAGGACAAGGGTAAAACTGGGCAGACGTAGAGTAGGCTATGATATTCAACGTCCATCTTCAGCTCAGTCAAATGACGACTGCCGGGGATACCATTTAACGTGTGAAACGGGAGTGATATAAGCACACGCAGCACTGACCGCTCTAGCGACCTGAAATGCGGCCGTTCACGACAAAATGGAGATGGTTAAATAATGTACAAATAAATGTGCCAACCTACCCAGTAATAGCAGCCGATGAGTCTGTTTGTATTCCCGTTTGAGCTCCTTTAGCGCCCTGTCAATGTTCTTGCTGATTTTCTTCGCCTCCCTCTCGGCCTCCTTCTCCTCCACTAGCAGTTTGTCCCAGTTTTTCTGTTTTTGGGTGCTGGTTGTTTTCTGCAGCAGCTGTAATCGTCGACTACGGTCCTTGCCCGTTCCCTTGCCTACTCCGCCTCCACCCCCGTTCTGTATGAGCACTACATCGGTGCCCGTGTTGTCTCTACCGCGGGGTTCCCTGGGCGGGAGCTTGACTGGGTCCCCATGGCGTACTTGGCTGCTACCGTCTCGGAGCGACGGGGTATCGCCATAACCCCCTGTGTCCTCTTGACGAGCTCCCCCGGCTCGGCAAGGTACAGCTGGGTCTGGCGGCTGATCCGAGTCCGAGGTAGCGTTCGAAATAGACCCGCTCAAGTCCCCGAAGAGCCGGGGACGCAAACTGTAGCACAGCCCCATGTTGGTGTGGCCAATATTTTTCCTCTGCAAATGTGGTATTTCATCAATTTAAATATACAAAAATCCACCTTCACGTACCAGGTCTAGCACGAGATCGTTACATTGGAGCTCCAGTGGTGTGATTAAATTCACATTTTGATCCGAAAAGGTGAATGAATTATGCTCCAACATTTGCTATATGTCATTTTACATTTTTCACCAGTCAGCCTACGCTTCGTAGTTAGTGGATCACCTGATACCATACTGGACACTGCGGGTCCACCTTACCGTAAGTAAACCAAAAGCATAAGCAGGCAGGAAAAAGTCAGCCATCCACTGTGCAATTGCACCAAATTTACTGGGCGCTTTTTAGGGGGAAGACACAGGACGTCATATTTACTACAGTAAGGCCATTTCGAGAAAGAATGCTGGTCATGGATTTAATTTCACACATATAAAAGACCACACTAGTGTCTGCATGCCCAGGTGTTATCAAATCAAATGTTATTGGTCACATACACATGGTTAGCAGATGTTATCGCGACTGTAGCGAAATGATTGCGCTTCTAACCTCAGTAACAACCAAAAAAAAACGTCCTCTCACTGTGAACTGCGTTTATTTTCAGCAAACTTAACATGTGTAAATATTTGTATGAACATAACAAGATTCAACAACTGAGACATAAACTGAACAAGTTCCACAGACATGTGACTAACATAAATTGAATAATGTGTCCCTGAACAAAGGGGGGGGGTCAAAATCAAAAGTAACAGTCAGTATCTGGTGTGGCCACCAGCTGCATTAAGTACTGCAGTGCATCTCCTCCTCATGGACTGCACCAGATTTGCCAGTTCTTGCTGTGAGATGTTACCCCACTCTTCCACCAAGGCACCTGCAAGTTCCCGGGCATTTCTTGGGCGAATGGCCCAATTCCTCACTCTCCAATCCAACGGGTCCCAGATGTGTTCAATGGGATTGAGATCTGGGCTCTTCGCTGGCCATGGCAAAACACAGACATTCCCCGCTTGCAGAAAATCACGCACAGAACTAGCAGTATGGCTAGTGGCATTGTCATGCTGGAGGGTCATGTCAGGATGAGCCTGCAGGAAGGGTACCACATGAGGGAGGAGGATGTCTTCCCTGTAACGCACAGTGTTGAGATTGCCTGCAATGACAACAAGCTCAGTCCGATGACGCTGTGACACACCGCCCCAGACCATGACGAACCCTCCACCTCCAGATGGATCCCGCTCCAGAGTACAGGCCTCGGTGTAACACTCATACCTTCGACGATAAACGCGAATCCGACCATCACCCCTGGTGAGACAAAAACGCGACTCGTCAGTGAAGAGCACTTTTTGCCAGTCCTGTCTGGTCCAGCGATGGTGGGTTTGTGCCCATAGGTGACGTTGTTGCTGGTGATGTCTGGTGAGGACCTGCCTTACAACAGGCCTACAAGCCCTCAGTCCAGCCTCTCTCAGCCTATTGCGGACAGTCTGAGCACTGATGGAGGGATTGTGCGTTCTTGGTGTAACTCGGGCAGTTGTTGTTGCCATCCTGTACCTGTCCCGCAGGTGTGATGTTCGGATGTACAGATCCTGTGCAGGTGTTGTTACACATGGTCTGCCACTGCGAGGACGATCAGCTGTCCGTCCTGTCTCCCTGTAGCTCTGTCTTAGGCGTCTCACAGTACGGACATTGCAATTTATTGCCCTGGCCACATCTGCAGTCCTCATGCCTCCTTGCAGCATGCCTAAGGCACATTCACGCAGATGAGCAGGGACCCTGTGCATCTTTCTTTTGGTGTTTTTCACTCAGTAGAAAGGCCTCTTTAGTGTCCTAAGTTTTCATAACTGTGACCTTAATTGCCTACCGTCTGTAAGCTGTTAGTGTCTTAACGACCGTTCCACAGGTGCATGTTCATTAATTGTTTATGGTTCATTGAACAAGCATGGGAAACAGTGTTTAAACCCTTTACAATGAAGATCTGTGAAGTTATTTGGATTTTTACAAATTATCTTTGAAAGACAGGGTCCTGAAAAAGGGACATTACTTAGATTTGTGTGTATTATGTATTTGTTGTGGAATTGTTAGATATTACTTTTTAGATATTGCTGCACAGTCAGAACTAAACTCATTAAAAAAAAAAGGAATGGATAAGAATATATAAATATAATTATATGGATGAGCAATGACAGAGTGGTATAGGCTAAGATGCAATAGATGGTATAGAATACAGTATATACATATGAGATGAGTAATGCAAGATATGTAAACATTAAAGTGGCATTATTAAAGTGACTAGTGTTCCATTTATTAAAGTGGCCAATGATTTCAAGTCTGTATGTAGGCAGCAGTCTCTCTGTGTTAGTGATGACTGTTTAACAGTCTGATGGCCTTGAGATAGAAGCTGTTTTTCAGTCTTCTGGATGGTAGTGGGGTGAACAGGCAGTGGCTCGGGTGGTTGTTGTCCTTGATGATCTTTATGGCCTTCCTGTGACATCAGGTGGTGTAGGTGTCCTGGAGGGCAGGTAGTTTGCCCCTGGTGATGCGTTGTGCAGACCTCACTACCCTCTGGAGAGCCTTACGGTTGTGGGCGGAGCAGTTGCCGTACCAGGTGGTGATACTCTCAATTGTGCATCTGTAAAAGTTTGTGAGGGTTTTAGGTGACAAGCCAAATTTCTTCATCCTGAGGTCGAAGAGGCGCTGTTGCACCTTCTTCACCACACTGTCTGTGTGGGTGGACCATTTTTTCTGCATGCCAGTAGTTATTCTGGATTCCCGTTGTTGTGATGCTGTCTATAGTTATAGGCCTAGGCATTGTGAAAGGCATGTTGTTGCTGATGGTCTTGTGTGTCTGTTATGTCACCCTGTAGCCTTCTACTGTATAGTATATACTATCCCACGGCTGCCACCAGTGTAGCAGTTGGGGGAAAATCTACTTGGCCCGGGTGGTACTTAAACTAGCGACCTGGTGGTTACAGTCACGTGTGTAGCCTATCACCTGTGGAAAACAGACAGGAACACGTCGCACACTGCTGCTCATGCTCCCAGGTGATATTTATTTATAACAACGTTTCGACCCATAGGTCTTCATCAGGGATCCATATCCCAGGTGTGGGGGGGAAGGTCCTATATATAGGGGCAGTACTCAGTGACATCACTTCCTAAAACAGCAGGTAAAAAAAGAAAGAAATTGTATCAGTTCCACAATATTACCATTAAATGTATCAAAAAATATATGATCATACACAGGGAATGTGATCAATATTTACAGTAATATACATACACATACAATATTAAATTAGGATTTTTTAAAAACAACACAGTTTAGACATATTGAAACTATGAAAAACGGTTTCAAGTCAAACTCCACGTTAAGGCCAAGAGGAGACAGTGTGTTGAGCCTGTGGATCCAGAAAGATTCCCTTTGAATACGTTTCCTCTCAATGTCCCCTCCCCTGCATGACATCTTGACCATTTCTATTCCAATGTATCTCAGAGAACTAATAGGATGTCCAGCTTGTACAAAATGAGCAGCAACCAGATTATTTGTCTCACCTGTCCGTATATTGCTGCGGTTCTCACTGATCCGTGTCTTAAGGCTCCTACGGGTTTTCCCCATGTAAGACAGACCACAAGGACATTTCAACTTGTAAATAACACTGGTGGACATGCAGGTAATCAGGCCTTTGATCTTAAATCTTTGTCCGGTGCGGGGGTGGGGGGGGGGGTGGGTAAATTAGTTGCATTTGTACGTGAGGACATTGGCCACATTTGTAGTTACCTTCCGGAACCTTGTCCAATAAAGTGTCCCTTTTCTCTGGTGGGCCATCAGATTTAACCACAATATCGCTCACGTTTTGGGGGACTTTTAAAAAAACATACGTGGGGGATATTTAAAAATGGGTTTCAATTGTGGGTCAGTATCAATAATATACCAGAGCTTCCTGATAATGTCCTTAAATGCCTTCCCCAATGGTGAGTATTGGGTGAAGCATGATGGGACATGTTCTGCACAGGCTTCCAACTGTGTTCGTCCTTCAAAACAATCATTGGGCATGTTTTACCCAATTGTCTTTGTACCCCCTTTCCTTAAACCTTCGTGTTGAGGTCCGTGGTCTGTTTCTAATAAGAGGCATCAGAGCTGCTTATTCTTCTGATACGCCTGAATTTACTTATAGGGAGACTTTTAATACGTGGACGTGGATGGAAGCTGTCACCTCTCGTGAGGGTATTCCTGTCCGTAGGTTTCCTATAGAGATCTGTAGAGAGGGAGGTTTTTGTCCTTAATAAACCATCACATCATGAAAACTGATTTGTGATCGGTCATAGTTAATGGTGAAGTGAAGGCGTTCGTTCATAGAGTTTAGTTAAGCAGGGAATTCCAAAAGATCTTCCTGGGTGCCTGTATAGATCACGGAAATGTCATCCAAATATCTCAGAATTAGGAGAATATTGGAGAGAGAAAAGCGTTAAGGTGTGGATTCAGCAGCACCTGTTTTTCATTCATTCCTAGATATAGGTTAGCATAATTAGCAGCCATAGTGCTCCCCATCGCTGTCCCTTTTGGTCTGAAGGAAAAAAGTCTCCTCTGAAGAGAAAATAGTTGGAGGTTAGTACCAGTTCAGCCAAGTCCACAGTACATATTGTTGCTGGGTAGAGCATTAGGGAGACGTTCATTGAGGTAGTCAATGAGGGCCTCTAGGCCGCCCTGATGGGGGATGTTTGTATATAGACTGGTGACATCAAAAGTACACAGAATAGAATATTCAGGTATATAGTCCACTGATTTCAAAAGATTCATCAAATCAATAGAGTGTCTAGTATACGTGGGGAGGGAGAGATCGCTCAGGATTTCACAAAACGGAGATATTCTCTGTCAGAGATGCGTTACTGCTCACAATGGGCCTGCCTGGTATAGGTGGTGTCATGCTCTTGTGAATTTAGGGTAGAGCGTATATGACAGGTGTGTTTGTGGGCAGTCAACTTTCATAAATGTATATTCTGTTTTTGTAATTTCCCCTTCATCATTTTTTTGGGGGGGACAATTTATCATGGATCAGAGACTTGAATTGATTAGTAGGGTCCTTTCGGAGTCTTTTGTAAAATTCATCATCACTAAGTTGTCTCAGAATTTCCTTTTCATAGTCTGCTGCATTTAGTATCACTGTTGCACCTCCTTTGTTGGCAGGTTTTATAATGATACTGGAGTAATTTTTCAGTTCCATAAGTGTTCTTCAGCTTTTTTTTTTGCCTATCACCTGTGCCATAAAAGTCTGGGCCTCTTGAGAGAGGCAGTAGAACACTCACATGCAAGGCTTGAATGAGGTTGGGGTTAGTGTCTGGGGTTGGAGAAAAGGTTTGTGTGATATACGCAGACCTCCAATTTGTGAAGAATCTGTGCACCTGGAACGCACCCAGATTGAGAGGCAGTTTTGTACCACTAGATGACGCTAATGTATTACAAAAAAAGATGAGGAAGGTGGGAAACATTTATTTATTTTATGTTAGCCTTGTTTAAATTTATTTTAACGATGGTAACGTGGGATAGTATTCTTCCCAAGCTAAGCCCACTAAAGGACGGTCCTCCTGATGCTCTCTCTCCTTAAACAATGACTTTACCCTGTCTTTGGACTACAAGTCCCATAAAGCATTGTGTTTATCATTCTGACAGCATTCTCCAGTCTCCTTCTATAGAGCCCCAAAGTGGAGATTTCATAATACCCATAAAACCTAGCGGTCAAACAGGGAAATTGTTCCAATCGTTTTTCCACCATTCATTTGTCCCATAGGTTTTTTTCAGAAACACTTAGTGTTTCTAAATTCCCTATGGGAAAAATGAATGGAACCCTTTCCCTGTTTGACCGCTAGGTGTTATGGGTATTATGACTCATACTGTGGTGCTCTTTGGTCCCAGTTGCCAGAGATACTTTTGAGGAGATGGGAAACTCCGTTGAAGCTTGCTGTGTCCTTTGCCAATGGTCCGCGCGGTGCATTCTAGGTGATTCTTGGACAAGGCGAGCGCTCCTTCAAGAAGCGAGTTGGAGTCAATTGGGCGCTAGCTCAAAAACACAACATGAATGTCGTCAACAAAAAGTACAACATTAAACATATTTTCCAAGATGTGAGATAATTAACTTGCTATCTGTAATATTGTATATCTTTGGCACCGGGACATTACGTACTTTCGAGGAAAATAGGCACTTTTCTCGACTCATACACTGACTTTTAGAAGGGATTGCGTGACGATAAGCTTAGCAACCACGTTACGAGACATGACAACGTGAACGCGATTGGTCAAAAGTCTGCTAGGGTGGGGCGTTATACGTTCCGCCATTCTTTGTCCAATAGGATTTCGATCTCCTCCTTCCTCTAATATTTCTGCCGTTGCCAAGGAGAACGGAAGCCACTCCTGTACAATAAGGAAAGCTATTTTTATTGTACTGTCTTCGCCGCTGCATTAATTTTTTTCACAAAACAGAAACGCATCTTGCTTTATTCTTGGACTAAAAAGGGGACAAAAACAAAATGTCTTTATTGGTAGGTATGCTAAGGTAATACCACAGTTTCTGAATGTTGCATGAGAACGGTGTTGTTTATGGTAGGTCAATATAATGATGTGTGTTATTTATGTGTTTGTTTATCTTGTTAACTAGCTAACGTTAGCTAGCTAACAGGTCAGTAGTAAGGGTTGTTGCTTATTACGTAGGTATATTATGTATGCCCCCTTTACCCCATACCACACTAATGAAGTTGAACTGTCCTGCCAATAATTATTTTTCTTTCTCTCTGTCTGAGGGACTTTCTAATCTGGTAGGATGGAGAGTAGAGGTCAATATAGGATTAGAGAAATGTCTACGACAGCCAATGTATGTCAGAGAAAGAACGGACTTCTTTATTCAACACAGACAAGTCATTCATTTGAAGTTGTCTATTTTTAGTGGACAAATTCAGTGCAGGCTAGCCAGGGTTGTACCAAATGACTGTTGGTAGGCTATATCCAGCGCTACAGGCTAGCCCAATCAGGACCTGTTTTCACCTGGAGTAATCAGTTAAAGCCTCTTTTGCTGGCTTCCCCTTTAAACCCAGGGACCAGTTGCATAAAACTTCTTAAATTAATTCCCCCCCTATCGTTTCCCTTAAAGTCAGTTGCGCAAAAAAATAAATAAGGCGAATTTCTCCCTTAAATGAAGTGAAAAAGTTATGGGTGCCCATGAGGTCCTTTAAGTGTTTCATTCACTACCCACGCTGTAAAGTGTAAACTAATAACCGGGAAGCAAGTACAGGGAGTGAATGTAATCAATTTAATTTAATAAACGAACATTGAACAAAACAAGAACCTCGAGTAGCGTACAGGCATGAAACATATAAACAGAAACGGTTGAGGAAGGAACCAAAGGCAGTGACAGAAGTATGGGAAGTAATTGAGTCCAGGTGAGTCTCATGACGCGCAAGAACGATGGGTCAAATCGTCTTACCGATTTATTACACAATTCACTTAATTCCTCGTCAGCTCGGAGATTCGATCCGGCAACCTTTCGGTTACTGGCCCAACGCTCTAACCATTAGGCTACCTGCCGCCCTTGGCATAAGACACCACAAAGATGCCGCTCCGGGCGGCTGCCCATGTCGCCCTTACCTAAATCCGCTACTGCTTGTAATTATCATTTTCACTTGCTTTCTTCAAGTGTCAAATGTCATTTTTTGTACACGTGATTTTTTTCACTTGTCCCGTGTGTTTACAGGGGATTTGAACACCTGTTATGGGCATTTTACACGCGTTCATTACACCTGTTCAGCCTATTGGGGAAGGAATGGGGTTTTTGGATAATTGCCGAAAACAACTTATTTGGTAGCGAACGTCACTTTTTTTATATATAATTTATTAATTGAAAAAAGCACATAGACTTCATAATTCAGAAAGATATTTCTTCATTTTAATGAGCTATCCATCATTTTTCCTTGTCTAAAGTATCAAGTGTGTGTGTGTATATATATATATATATATATACACACACAATTATGACTCTTTCCATCCACCAGATGGGATTGTTTCGCTACAAGTTCCAACTTTTCCAAAACCCCATTTGTTTGATGAATAAATTAAAGTAATAACAGTCACTATGCTTTCCAAACCACAAAGGCTGGATTAAAATGTTTTCTGAAAATGAATTTATAAACGGTTACGGAGGCAGGACCAGGGTGCACAACATTTGAGATAAATAAGCTTCTTGTGCATATGGAAAATGTCTGGGATCTTTTATTTCAGCTCATGAAACATGAGACCAACACTTTAAATGTTGCATTTATTTTTTTGTCCAATGTATATAAGTCCATGTGAAAATGTGGTGCAAACTGAGACGTCACCGCTTAAGTTGGTAATCCAATGTTTTGAAAATAGCTGGCTGGCCGTCTGTGCAGTACATAACATGCACATATCTGATGTTATCTTAAGGCTACCCCTGCACAGTTTATTTTGTCATTGATAGAATGTACATTTATCCTACTTATTCCCTGACATTGTCCAAGTTCTGATTTCTCATTAATTCTCCCTTCCTCCTCCAATGCATTTCGTATTACCCACTTCCTCACCAGACAGTAGCAACAAACTATTAGAAACGGTGCTAATTTCATTCATCCATTTTTTTTTAAAGGGTAGTAGACATTTCCCCGATCATAGTCTAGCTCAAACCTAATGAAACTGTTTCAGCATGTAAAAAGTAACAGTACAAAACATACATTATTTAAGCAAAAATAAAATGAGTTTTGACTGAATAGATATTTAATAAACATTTCAAAACAATACATACTATAGACCTGCTAAATTACTCACATCCAGTATTTTAAAAAACATTAGAAACAGAATAAACTAAAATAATTCTGTATTTATTTCAGATGTAACAATTGTTCATGAAGCAAACATTGTATGACTTGGTGAATATGTGGGAGAAAGAAGCAGTCTGTTTTCCTCCCCCTCCTAAATCCGTGGTGCTCGTTCAACATAGCATTTGGAGATTCCTGTGAACTTCAACAGTTATAAACATGTCATTCTGAACAGCAACATCTTCCTTACAAGAATTTAGACCAGTTGACAATTCAACAGAATTCAGTCTTGTTCATGTTGATGATCGGTACAACATGAGACAGATAGCAAGACATGGTATATCAGACCGTATACTACGGGTATGAGTCAATATTACTTGTTTACTGTTGCAATTACATTGTTAACCTTGGGAATTTGTGGTATATGGTCAATATACCACGACTAAGGGCTGTGTCCAGGCATGACGCAACGCGTATACAGCCCTAAACCGTGGTATATTGTCCATATACCACAAACACAGATGCATGTGAGTTTTCAAATAATGTTACTACTACTAGCTTTCTCTCTCCCTGCTTTTCCTGAACATGTTTATCTGATATAGCTAGTTGTTATTGTTCTTCCTTGCTCATCCAAAGCAGGCTTTTGTCCTCCTCTTCAGATGCTTTGACTACCTGATCATCATGTTGTGGCTGTAACATGGACAATGCATTATAACAACAAGATTCACTCTTTGAAAAAAGGGTTCCAGAATGGTTCTTAGGCTGTCACCATAATAGAACCCTTTTTGATTCCAGGTAGAACCCCTTTGGGTTCCATGTAGAACCCTCTGTGGAAAGGGTTCTACATGTAAGAAAACATGGTTCTACTTGGAACAAAACATGGTTCTACCTGGAACCAACAAGGGTTCTTCAAAAAGTTATAACTTTTTTTTAAAAGCTGAATAACTTAAGTTCTAGATAGCACCTTTTTTTCTAAGACATTTTCAGGAAAAGCAGCTCATTTAGCAAGCCAATAAAATGTCTCTCTGATATAACTAGCTAGTAATTCTTGTTCTATAGGTTTTCCTCTTCCTCGCTGGTCTGCAGATGCTTGAATACTTTACATTTCCTAGGACTAACAACGTTATCAGATAACGTTATACATTTTCGGGAAAATCAGCTCATTTATTAGCAAGCCAATAAAATACCTATTGCATTGGTTCAACCTTGAAATGTAGCTACTCAAAATAAAGATCTTACCTTTTTATCTCTGTAGCAGTTTGCTCCCGTCTGGGCACTGCAACAGCCAGATCTTATTCCCCATTCTCTTGTCTAGATTCTGCAAGGAGCTAACCTGTTCTCCTAAAAAATGCTAATTGCTAAGTTAGTCAACGTGAGCAAAAAAAATCTCAGCTTGCTAACTAGCAAAGTCAACCAATTACACAATAAATATGCACAAGGTAAAAAATAATTTTCTAAACTAATGTTAGTCTCAACCAAATGACAAGTACAAAGAACTATTGCTCTGTCCAACAACGTAACAACCATTAGTTACAGGCTAGACAGAATACTATTGCTAGCTAGCTAACTAGCCATGCTATTGTAATGAAAATAAGCTAGCTAGCCTGCGCCACCTTTGTAGTTGTAATATGTGAAAAAAGTTGTTTTAATTTCTTCCTCCATTTTTCTCACCAAAGCCTTTACTAATTTTAACAATTTGATCCATATTTAGAAACATGTCCTCCCTCCATGAGTAAGCGATTCATCGCAACAAGCCGAAAGTCAAACTCTCGGAAATTGATGTGAGGGGCTACAATGTGGTACTTTCAGACGCATGAAATGTACCCGTTACTACACAGGTGTTCAGTGGCACAATTTCACACGTCTGAAAGTACAATATTAAAACGTTCTAATCACCTGTAAATGCACACTGAACAGGTTTAATGAACGGGTGTAAAAAATGCCCATAACAAGCGTTCATATCAAGACGATTTGAAACTCATGGCCTTCCATAACTAACTGGAGACAACGAGCGCCAGAGTAACTTAGCTTGACATGCTAGAAAATAATAGAAACAAGTAAGGATATGAAACGTGTTTCATTATCTTCTGAATCAAATTGTTTCTCCTGTAACGATATGAAACGTGTTTTATTATCTTCTGAATCAAATTGTTTCTCCTGTAACGATACGAAGCGTGTTTCATTATCTTCTGAATCAAATTGTTTCTCCTGTAACAATATGAAACGTGTTTTATTATCTTCTGAATCAAATTGTTTCTCCTGTAACGATATGAAACGTGTTTTATTATCTTCTGAATCAAATTGTTTCTCCTGTAACGATATGAAACGTGTTTTATTATCTTCTGAATCAAATTGTTTCTCCTGTAACGATACGAAGCGTGTTTCATTATCTTCTGAATCAAATTGTTTCTCCTGTAACAATATGAAACGTGTTTTATTATCTTCTGAATCAAATTGTTTCTCCTGTCCTGAATGTAGAAGTTATTCTATTTTGCGAGCTCCCACAATAAATGCCATCTTTTGAGACGTTTATTCTGTGAATAATGGTCGTCTCCATGGTAACCAGAGACTTTTTCTGCCTTACATGACTTCAAACTTCCATAAAACGTGTCAGTGTTGAGCCAGTAACCGAAAGGTTGCTGGATCGAATCCCCGAGCTGACATGGTAAAAATCTGTCGTTCTGCCCCTGAACAATGCAATTAACCCACTGTTCCCCGGGCGCCAATGACAGGATGTCGATTAAGGCAGCCCACCACACCTCTCTGATTCAGAGGGGTTGGGTTAAATGTGGAAGACATATTTCAGTTGAATGCGTTGTCAGCTGTACAACTTACTAGGTGTCCCCCTTACCCTTATCTAAGAAAATGTTAGAGGGGTTCTACACTTAAGATGTTATATGCAAGCGGCTGTTCTGTTCTGGGCACACTCCTGTGAGCCGAGCAGACGCCAAATTAATCCACTTCCCTTCTCAAGGAGGGGAGCACTCTTTCTCTTTCTCTCCCCTCCTGAATGGCTGAGGTGAGACAAAGAGGGATGTTCTTTATTTTAGGGCTATTAAGGCAAGAGCAAGGCGGTTCGAGTTCTCCATATTCATTTACCAATTTATTTTCTTTCTTTACTTTATTAGGTCTATTTGACAGGGACAATGTATATTTATCAACATTTCTGTAAATGTGCACGATTTAGCCAGTCGGAGGATCATTTTTCATTAGTAGTCCCTTGGACGTTCTACCTCCCACCACCACTACTTGAAAGGTAAAAGTGAAGAAGTATAGTCGTTTTCTTTCTGTGTTTCTAGAAGAGATGTCCTAGCTCCCCTGTGCGTGTCGTTAATCTGATCTGAGACCCACCCTGCAGCGTTGTGATTCTCGTCAGTCAGTGTGTCTGTTCTCCCAGAAGAAAGTAGCCTACTGGAGCTGCTGTGTGTTGACTGCTGATCATGATGACTGACTCTACTATGGGACTGCGTGTTGGACCAGGGCCGGGACCAGGCCAGACTTCTCCGCTGAAGGTGAAAAGAGACTCCTCACAACAGCACCCTGTCTGCATTCTTTGTTCCCATCATGTGATATATTTTATCACGTTTCGACCCCTGAGACTCCGCACTCTGCATTCTATGCCATTCTAGAATGCAGTGTGTGTAGTCCAGGGTCGAGCACAGACCTTTCAGGGGCATGTGCCCCCCCCCCCAAAAAAAAAATCATAACATACCACTGTAGCGAAAATGTTAAAATTTTTGACCATAGTCCTATTTATTTCTGCAACAGCACACTCACTCATCATCACAAGTTGTAAGCAAGCTCGTGAACAGTGCCTCCTTGGCATCGGGATAAGAGGATGGGCTATCAGCTGATCATTTATGATTTATGTAAATCTGCTGGTTAGCTAGCTCGATTTCTTTTGCTGATTTCAGATTTATCTTCAATGCTCGTATCAAATAATAACTTAATAATGTCATATTCATAATGTTTCAACTCAATATGTGGTACTCGGGTTTTATGAGGATCCCCATTGGCTGTTGAGAAAGCAGCAGCTACTCTTCCTGGGGTTTTATGAGGATCCCCATTGGCTGTTGAGAAAGCAGCAGCTACTCTTCCTGGGGTTTTATGAGGATCCCCATTGGCTGTTGAGAAAGCAGCAGCTACTCTTCCTGGGGTTTTATGAGGATCCCCATTGGCTGTTGAGAAAGCAGCAGCTACTCTTCCTGGAGTTCCACACAAAACATGAAACATAATACAGAACATTAACAGACAAAAACAGCTCAAGGACAGAACTACATACATTTTTAAAATAGCACACGTAGCCTACATATCAATGCATACACACAAACTATCTTGGTCAAATAGGGGAGAGGCGTTGTGGCGTGAGGTGTTGCTTTTTCTGTGTTTTGAAACCAGGTTTTCTGTTCATTTGAGCAATATGAGATGGAAGGAAGTTCCATGCAGTAAGGGTTCTAAATAATACTGTACACTTTCTTGAATTTGTTCTGGATTTGGGGACTGTGAAAAGTCCCCTGGTGGCATGTCTGGTGGCGTAAGTGTGTGTGTCAGAGCTGTGTGTAAGTTGACTATGCAAACAATTTGGAATTTTCAAAACAATGTTTCTTATTAAAAGAAGAAGTGATAGAAAAGTGTTGAGGGCCTAGAGAGCTGCCCTGCGGTACACCATACCCTACGTGTTTGACATTAGAGAGGTTTCCGTTAAAGAAAACCCTCTGAGTTCTGTGAGATAGATAGCTTTAAATCCACGATGTGGCAGAGGTTGAAAAGACATACGTTTTCTCAACAAAAGGTTATGGTCGATAATATCAAAGGCTGCACTGAAATCTAATAGTACAGCTAACACAATCTTCTTATTATCAATTTCTCATTTGTGTCAGTACATGTTGAGTGCCCTTCTCTATAAGCATGCTGAAAGTTTGTTGTCAATTTGTTCACAGAGAAATAGCATTGTATTTGGTCAAACCCAATTTTTTTCAACAGTTTGCTAAGAGCTGGCAGCAAGCTGATAGGTCTGCTGTTAGAACCAGTAAAGGCCGCTTTACCACTGTTGGGTAACGGAATGACTTTGGCTTCCCTCCAGGCATGAGGACAAATACTTTCCTCTAGACTCAGATTAAAGATATGACAGATAGGAGAAGCTAGGAGTCAGCTACCATCCTCAGTAGCTTTCCTTCTAAGTTGTCAATGCCAGGAGGTGGGTCATTATTGATCGATAACAATACATTTTCCACCTCTCCCACACTAACTTTACAAAATTCTAATTTGCAATGGTTTTCTATCATTATTAGTTTTTTTTATGCATGAATACGATGGCTCACTGTTCATTGTTGGCATTTCCTACCTACATTTTCCCGCTTTGCCAATGAAGTAATCATTAAAATAATTGGCAACATCAAATGGTTTGTGATGAATAAGCCATCTGATTGGATGAAAGATGAGGGAAAAAGTAAAAAATTCGTTTTTTTCCCCAATCATTCTTTATATCGTTGATCTTGGCTTCATAATACAGGCTCTTCTTCTTCTTTGTTTAGTCACGTAACTTCTCAATTTCGCAGTAAGTCAGCCAGTCAGATGTGTAGCCAGACTCCTTAGCCTCTCCTTTTGCCCCATCTCCTTCAACCATACAGTTTTTCAGTTCCTCATCAATCCATGGAGCCTTAACAGTTCTAACAGTCAGTTTCTTAACAGGTGCATCTTTATCAATAATTGGAAGAAGCAATTTCATAAATTCCTCAAGTGCAGCGTCTGGATGCTCCTCATTAATCACATCAGACCAATAAATATTTTTAACATCATCCACATAAGAGTCACAGTAAAATATGTTGTATGATCTCTTATACACTATTTTAGGCCCAGCTGTTGGAACTTTGTCTTTCCTGGATATAGCCACTATATTGTGATCACTGCATCCAATGGGGACGGATACAGCTTTAGAACAAAGTTCTACAGTATTAGTAAAAATGTGATCGATACATGTGGATGATCTTGTTCCTGTAGTGTTTGTAAACACCCTGGTAGGTTGATTAATAACCTGAACCAGATTACAGGGACTGGTTACAGTGAGGTTGTGTCTACACTTGATACTTACATGTGACTTCTGCTATCAGAATACGAAGATCGCATTGAAAAGACGGGTCTTAAAAGTTGATTTGTAGTCTGATTTGTGTTCAGATCTGTTTGACCACTTCAGGTGGTGGACAGGGATGCATCATGTGCAGATTTCTCCTCAGTCTGGATGCCATCAGGCTACCGAAAGCGCATACAGTAGGGCTGTCCGCAACAACAACAAAAATATTGGTTGACCGAAACTCGTCTGTTCTTTCGACCAATCCATTGGTCAACATTTTCAAATGTGTATTTTTCCATATAAAATCAACTGTATGCATTGAGCTTGTCTGATGCTTTAAGCTCACGGTTTGGTGAAATAAGACCCACATGACTCAAGAGGGAGCCAGAAATCTAGATAACCAGAATTTCAAAAAATACTAACCTGACCCAACCATTCTCCTCCTGCTGGCTTTCGCAGATTCTGCCTTTACTCTCTGAAGTTGCTGGTAATAGCATCGTAACTGTGTAGTAACTGTGTAGTAACTGCATTGTAACTGTGTAGTAACTGCGTTGCTGGTAATAGGCTACAAGAGGAGTCGGCAACCTTTTCTCATGTGGAATGTACATTTATCTGACCACTTCTACTGATCTGCGTGCCAGTTATGGTTTTCATATGCACATTTTTGTGGAACAGGTTCATTTCTTTTATAATTACATCTTCATATCTGAAAATCATTGTCATGTGGATAATCAAAATTCTATCCAAATCTAAATGAAAATGCAACAAACTTGAAACATTGTATAAAATATTCTGGGTCCTCAATTTCCCACGACAGCGAGCTCGGGACAGACACAGCTGTAGGCTATTTGCGCTAGTGTTAAGAGGCGGTGCTTTACTTGGGCAGGAGCCCAGCGGAGCTGAGTATCGACACCTCACATGTTCTACTGCTTGCGTTCCTGTTCCTCTTATAGAATATCAGCTCAACAGTATTGTGGACCACCTAAATATAAACAGTACCAGCACCCAAAATGATTACCAGAACTTATTTCAGTCCTAGTCAAGCACTGATAAGAAGTAATCTGGTAGACCTATTTTTATGACATTTCCACCGGATCAGAGCAGGACATTGTTCCCTTTCACTCTGAGTGGTCATCAAAAGGGAGAGAGCTGGAAAGATCTTTCAAATACGTTGAGGAACTATTGTCCTTCTCAGCTGATGTAAAAACCGACTTCGTTCGCTTTCTGTTTGAGGTGAAGAAAACATGACTTTGAGAAGCTTCACAGCTCATTAGTGGTGGTGCGATTTAAGCCAATCAGAAACACTATCAGATCCCCAAATGTGCACATTTATATGCCTAGGTTTGTGCGCAGGCCAGGTAGTCTATATGTCTACTTCTATGTGTAATCAGGCCAGGTAGTCTATAGACCTACTTCTATGTGTAATCAGGCCAGGTAGTCTATAGGTCTACTTCTATGTGTAATCAGGTAGTCTATAGGTCTACTTCTATGTGTAATCAGGGCCAGGTAGTCTATAGGTCTACTTCTATGTGTAATCAGGTAGTCTATAGGCCTACTTCTATGTGTAATCAGGCCAGGTAGTCTATAGGTCTACTTCTATGTGTAATCAGGTAGTCTATAGGCCTACTTCTATGTGTAATCAGGCCAGGTAGTCTATAGGCCTAATTCTATGTGTAATCAGGTAGTCTATAGACCTACTTCTATGTGTAATCAGGTAGTCTATAGGTCTACTTCTATGTGTAATCAGGGCCAGGTAGTCTATAGGTCTACTTCTATGTGTAATCAGGCCAGGTAGTCTATAGACCTACTTCTATGTGTAATCAGGTAGTCTATATGTGTAATCAGGGCTAGTCTATAGGCCTACTTCTATGTGTAATCAGGGCAGGTAGTCTATAGTCTACTTCTATGTGTAATCAGGTAGTCTATAGGCCTACTTCTATGTGTAATCAGGGCCAGGTAGTCTATAGGTCTACTTCTATGTGTAATCAGGTAGTCTATAGGCCTACTTCTATGTGTAATCAGGCCAGGTAGTCTATAGGCCTACTTCTATGTGTAATCAGGCCAGGTAGTCTATAGACCTACTTCTATGTGTAATCAGGCCAGGTAGTCTATAGACCTACTTCTATGTGTAATCAGGTAGTCTATAGGTCTACTTCTATGTGTAATCAGGTAGTGTATAGGTCTACTTCTATGTGTAATCAGGCCAGGAAGTCTATAGACCTACTTCTATGTGTAATCAGGCCAGGTAGTCTATAGACCTACTTCTATGTGTAATCAGGTAGTCTATAGGCCTACTTCTATGTGTAATCAGGTAGTGTATAGGTCTACTTCTATGTGTAATCAGGCCAGGTAGTCTATAGGTCTACTTCTATGTGTAATCAGGTAGTCTATAGGTCTACTTCTATGTGTAACCAGGCCAGGTAGTCTATAGGCCTACTTCTATGTGTAATCAGGCCAGGTAGTCTATAGGCCTACTTCTATGTGTAATCAGGCCAGGTAGTCTATAGGTCTACTTCTATGTGTAATCAGGTAGTCTATAGGCCTACTTCTATGTGTAATCAGGCCAGGTAGTCTATAGGCCTACTTCTATGTGTAATCAGGCCAGGTAGTCTATAGGTCTACTTCTATGTGTAATCAGGTAGTCTATAGGCCTACTTCTATGTGTAATCAGGCCAGGTAGTCTATAGGCCTACTTCTATGTGTAATCAGGCCAGGTAGTCTATAGGCCTACTTCTATGTGTAATCAGGCCAGGTAGTCTATAGGTCTACTTCTATGTGTAATCAGGTAGTCTATAGGCCTACTTCTATGTGTAATCAGGCCAGGTAGTCTATAGGTCTACTTCTATGTGTAATCAGCTAGTCTATAGGTCTACTTCTATGTGTAATCAGGTAGTCTATAGGCCTACTTCTATGTGTAATCAGGCCAGGTAGTCTATAGACCTACTTCTATGTGTAATCAGGTAGTCTATAGGCCTACTTCTATGTGTAATCAGGCCAGGTAGTCTATAGGTCTACTTCTATGTGTAATCAGGTGGTCTATAGACCTACTTCTATGTGTAATCAGGCCAGGTAGTCTATAGGCCTACTTCTATGTGTAATCAGGCCAGGTAGTCTATAGACCTACTTCTATGTGTAATCAGGCCAGGTAGTCTATAGGTCTACTTCTATGTGTAATCAGGCCAGGTAGTCTATAGACCTACTTCTATGTGTAATCAGGCCAGGTAGTCTATAGGTCTACTTCTATGTGTAATCAGGTAGTCTATAGGCCTATTTCTATGTGTAATCAGGCCAGGTAGTCTATAGGCCTACTTCTATGTGTAATCAGGCCAGGTAGTCTATAGACCTACTTCTATGTGTAATCAGGCCAGGTAGTCTATAGGTCTACTTCTATGTGTAATCAGGTAGTCTATAGGTCTACTTCTATGTGTAATCAGGTGGTCTATAGGTCTACTTCTATGTGTAATCAGGTAGTCTATAGGTCTACTTCTATGTGTAATCAGGTAGTCTATAGGTCTACTTCTATGTGTAATCAGGTAGTCTATAGGTCTACTTCTATGTGTAATCAGGTAGTCTATAGGCCTACTTCTATGTGTAATCAGGCCAGGTAGTCTATAGGTCTACTTCTATGTGTAATCAGGTAGTCTATAGGTCTACTTCTATGTGTAATCAGGTGGTCTATAGGTCTACTTCTATGTGTAATCAGGTAGTCTATAGGTCTACTTCTATGTGTAATCAGGTAGTCTATAGGTCTACTTCTATGTGTAATCAGGTAGTCTATAGGCCTACTTCTATGTGTAATCAGGCCAGGTAGTCTATAGGTCTACTTATATGTGTAATCAGGTAGTCTATAGGTCTACTTCTATGTGTAATCAGGTAGTCTATAGGTCTACTTCTATGTGTAATCAGGTAGTCTATAGACCTACTTCTATGTGTAATCAGGTAGTCTATAGACCTACTTCTATGTGTAATCAGGTAGTCTATAGACCTACTTCTATGTGTAATCAGGCCAGGTAGTCTATAGGTCTACTTTGTGCTCGTCCTGACTCAACATTCACAGGAGCACTCCAAACAAAAGACAAATAAATTGATGGAATTCAATGTTTGCAGAGCGCACAATGTGTCCACTTGATTGGAGTCCACCTGTGGTAAATTAAATTGATTGGACATGATTTGGAAAAGCACACACCTGTCTATATAAGGTCCCACAGTTGACAGTGCATGTCAGAGCAAAAGCCAAGCCATGAGTTCGAAGGAATTGTCCGTAGAGCTCTGAGACAGGATTGTGTTGAGACACAGATCTGGGGAAGGGTACCAAAACATTTCTGCAGCTTTGAAGGTCCCCAAGAACACAGTGGCCTCCATCATTCTTAAATGGAAGAAGTTTGGAACCACCAAGACTCTTCCTAGAGCTGGCCGCCCGGCCAAACTGAACAATCGGGGGAGAAGGACCTTGGTCAGGGAGGTGAAAAAAACCAATTGAATCCATTTTAGAATAAGGCTGTAACTTAAACAAAATGTGGAAAATGTCAAAGATGTTTGAATACTTTCCAAATGCACTGTATATAGTATGCAACATCCCAAATGGCACCCTATTCCCTATGTAGCTCTATTCCTGGTCAAAGTAGTGCACTATATAGAGAATAGGGCTCCATTTGAGACGTTGTAACGTTTTCCTACCCACTCTCCGCTGAAGGAGCAGCAGCAGGGTTGGAACGCGGCCCCGCGGTGGGAGATGAATCGTTATACCACCATGAGACAGCTGGGGGACGGGACCTTCGGCAGCGTACTCATGGGCAAGAGCAACGAATCTGGAGAACTGGTGGCCATCAAGAGGTGAGGGCATGGGTGAAGGGGCTGTGGTGGTGGTGGGAGGCTGTGGGGGTGAAGGGGCACCACAGAATAATGTTTATAGAGCTGTTGTCTTCTGAATAAACTCTCAAAGATCTGGTCATCTTTTATATCTGTAGCAGTCAATTATTAATCGTCACCTTATTCAGTCTCATCTGAACGTCGTTAAATTTTTGGTTATCTTCACGAACCCTGGCTAACAAGTTGAATCAGCAATACAACATTTGGTTGAATTATTTATTTACTAAATACCTAAACAATCACACAGAATTACATATACACAGGATGGATCATACATTGATTACTAATTATGTCATAAAAGAAAACGTCCCTAGTGGATGGAAGCGATATGACGGCTGGTTACACAAAGACAGGGGGTTGGGTTTGAATGAAAGAGCGGGAAGACTGAGGAACAGAAGGATTGGGTCTCTATCGGACCTTATGAAGCTATGCTGGCGTAAATACAGAATCTTATGCATTCTAAAGTACCGCCCATTCGGAAAAGAAAAATGCAAGAAATATATTTACTCTGAGCCGCGCTTCGATAGATTGGTCGAAGATGGAAGGCTGGGTTGCCCAGCAGAGATCTCTCTTGTCCTTTGAAGAATATTTCTTGGCGGATACGGTGTAGTCTGTCGTCTTGTGGTAGAACGGATACGTTGTAGTACCCTGTCGTTCTGAAGAGATTGTCCGTCCTCTCCTAGCCCACGTTTACAGCTGCTGCTGATACATCCTAGATGTCGAGTTATCACTTCTTTAGTGAATAAGAGTTCAAAGTTCATGCCAAGTTGCCATACTATAAGTTCATGCTATATTCTGGCTGGTATAGTCGAAATTCATTCTTCCAGCGTGGCGATCGTCACCTCCATGTTGAAATTCATTTTGTTAGGTTGTAGTCGTTCAACCATTCGCAACCAGAGTTCACCCTGAGGTTGGTTTAGTTTGCGGTGAATTTGGTCACGGGGCTGTGGGGGTGGTGGGAGGCTCTTCTACATATAGAAATGTAGAAGAGGGGTTGGTTCATTTCCAACCAATGCCTATTCATGTGGGTGTGGCCACTGAGTGAGCATATTTTACTTATGATAACAATTCTCTCATTTTAAAAACAAAAATTACATTTCATCTTTTCACAAATAGTTTCATATTTAAAATGTTTAATTGCACAACAATTCCATGTGAATCTGATAACTAGAATGTGTAGACTTTCCAGGATACAGTTTATGTCTTCCTGTCAACAGTAATAATGTCTCAGACGACGACTGATCTGACATCATATTCTTTAAGTACCAACGGATACTTTCTACTGGTTGGATTACCGAAATATTGTTCCGTACACAACCTTTCGATGTTACCATACTCTCTCTGTTAACGAAAGGCTTTCCAAGAGTTCATTCTGTAGAGTAGAGCGAGAAAAGGGGGAAAGCTATTGGGGGTCATAAATCTCACCAACAGGGCAACGTCATGACAGGGGACTATCACTGTAGCCTCGGTCCAGGGAGAGGGGACTATCACTGTAGCCTCGTTCCACGATGAGGGGACTATCACTGTAGCCTCGTTCCACGGTGAGGGACTATGACTGTAGCCTCGGTCCACGATGAGGGGACTATCACTGTAGTCTCGTTCCACGGTGAGGGGACTATCACTGTAGCCTCGTTCCACGGTGAGGGACTATGACCATAGCCTCGGTCCACGATGAGGGGACTATCACTGTAGTCTCGTTCCACGGTGAGGGGGCTATCACTGTAGCCTCGTTCCACGGTGAGGGACTATGACTGTACCCTCGGTCCACGATGAAGGGACTATCACTGTAGCCTCGGTCCACGATGAGGGGACTATCACTGTAGCCTCGTTCCACGGTGAGGGGACTATCACTGTAGCCTCGTTCCACGGTGAGGGGACAATCACTGTAGCCTCGTTCCACGGTGAGGGGACTATCACTGTAGCCTCGTTCCACGGTGAGGGGACTATCACTGTAGCCTCGTTCCACGGTGAGGGGACTCACTGTAGCCTCGTTCCACGGTGAGGGGACTATCACTGTAGCCTCGTTCCACGGTGAGGGGACTCACTGTAGCCTCGTTCCACGGTGAGGGACTATGACTGTAGCCTCGGTCCACGATGAGGGGACTATCACTGTAGCCTCGGTCCACGGTGAGGGGACTATCACTGTAGCCGCGGTCCACGGTGAGGGGACTATCACTGTAGCCTCGGTCCACGGTGAGGGGACTATCACTGTAGCCTCGGTCCACGGTGAGGGGACTGTCACTGTAGCCTCGGTCCACGGTGAGGGGACTGTCACTGTAGCCTCGTTCCACGGTGAGGCGACTATCACTGTAGTCTCGTTCCACGGTGAGGGGACTATCACTGTAGCCTCGTTCCACTGTGAGGGGACTATCACTGTAGCCTCGGTCCACGGTGAGGAACTATCACTGTAGCCTCGGTCCACGGTGAGGAACTATCACTGTAGCCTCGGTCCACGGTGAGGGGACTATCACTGTAGCCGCGGTCCACGATGAGGGGACTATCACTGTAGCATCGTTACACGATGAGGGGACTATCACTGTAGCCGCGGTCCACGATGAGGGGACTATCACTGTGGCCTCGGTCCACGGTGAGGGGACTATCACTGTAGCCTCGGTCCACGGTGAGGGGACTATCACTGTGGCCTCGGTCCACGGTGAGGGGACTATCACTGTGGCCTCGGTCCACGGTGAGGGGACTATCACTGTGGCCTCGGTCCACGGTGAGGGGACTATCACGAGCCTCGGTCCACGGGAGGGGACCTGGGCTTCGGTCCCTGGGCTCACTGTACTGTCCCGGAGGTCTTCCTCTCCCTGCTCTCAGTCATTTGATTTGCTGCAGTTTCTCTCTCCTCAGTCTAAGGAATTGACCGTTGGGAATGTTGCTTTTAGAGATTTAGGATGATTTACTGTCATAGCTTAGTGTTCCTACTGAGAGGTTTATGAACAATAGTAGTTTCAAGCGTATCACCTTTTTAAAAAACAGTGAGGTCGAGGAAATTGACAGAGGAATTACAATGCTCTAATGTAAATTATTAATGTGGATTAGTAGAGTTGGCATAGAACACAAATCTACTCAAGTCCTTCTCTGTGCCCCTCCAGACTACCAGAATATCGTCAACGTATCGGCACCACAGGACAATATTAGAAAAGAACGCTTTAGAGACAGCATATGTAAATAATTGTTTTCTTCCCAGAAACCCAGAAACAAATTAGCATAATCCCCATTTTATAATTCCATTCGCTGTTCCCTGGTATTGGAGGTAAAAAATAGCCAGCATATTGAAAATAGTTCCTATATAACGCCATTTTGGGTTAATGTCAAAATAAAACCAGAAGGAGGCAGCAGACCTTCAGGGCGTGTATCTTTAGATAGTGAGAGAGGACTTCTAGGCTTCCTGTACGGGCATGTTTCTATAAACACCTGGAACATCCATAGTTACAAGTATATCATTAGATTGAACTTCTCAATGCTCTCTAGCATATCAGTGGTGTCACCCAAGAATACTGGGAGCGAAGGAACCAACTTTTTAATAAAAATAAAAAAAATTCTACAAATTTGGGATAGGGGTTCCGTGAGGCTATCATTATCAGAGACTATAGGCCTCAGGAAGTAGAACCGGTAGACTGTTAGATATACGGAATACAAATTGGTCCAAAACACCTGACTCAGGTTTATTTCATATCATGAACACCTATGCACATAATAGGAGTATATCAATTGTGTAAAGTTATTATTCTTGTATTAACCATCTAATAGATATTAAATGTGTCCTTTAACTTGTATTGAATGTAGGCTCTTAGATTAAATATGTTCTCTCAGGATGAAGAGGAAGTTCTACTCGTGGGATGAGTGTATGAATTTACGAGAAGTCAAGGTAGGAACCACTATCTGAAATGGCGCCCTACTCATTATAGTGCACTGCTTTTGACCAGGGGCGCAGTGCAATATAAGCTGCCATTTCAAATACATCCTAAGGCAATTTAAAACCACCATGACATTTTAAAACTATAAGCTCTGTCGTAAACATTTGGACCAGTGTGGTGGCATATTTCTGCTTTACCAAATGAGGAGAGTTACAAACTACACACCAGTCAGAGTTATACTTAAACTACATCTTTAATAATAAGAGCTTTGCAATAGCCTTTGACTTTCAATGATGGGCTATCTCTAATGAACCATAGAAAAGTGACTACAGAAAATTACAAAGATATTTTATAGCCAAGATACACCCCTCTCAACCTACACGACGAACCACAGATCTTAGGAACTCTTCACAAAGGGACTTTTTCTTGAGAAAGGAGTATCCCTTAACCAGATAACATTCGCTATAAATTATCGTTCAGTTTGGTCCCTCAGACGAGGTTATAATCTCGTTCCTGGTACTCCATAGCACAGAACCATTAGCTCATGTTCTCTAGAATGCTCTTTAGGTTTTATCACCCAAAGACATCGTAAATCTCCTCTGTCAGTGTTATCTCATAGAGGCCCATCCTCAGTGGAAAACACACACACACACAGTACTCTATTCTGTTCGAATGTAACAACTATTATAATGTAATACAAGCATTATAACATCATTTTACAAGCATTATACTATCATCTTGCAATTGTCCACGACACCAGCCAGCACCCCAATACCTAAGGTTGGCCGCTTTCTCTGCCCTGGGGTAAAATAACATCTTCCCCAGTGATTTACACTGATGTTCAGTTACTGCTATAAAGGGCCAGCTGTTGATTTTCACTATTTTCACTATTTTTGAGTGAGAACAAGCTTTTGGGACATGATTCCCCAAGCGACCTGTGAACCATTTTGAGTTAATAAATCCCCTTCTTTGAGTGCTGCCCTGTCTGTCTCTTGGTTTTGCACTACCACATGTGACCCACTCCTCCACCTACAGAGTTGTTACCCCCACTCAGTAATCTCTCATGTCAGAAAACAATGGGATGCCATTACCCCCACTCCATAATCTCTCATGTCAGAAAACAATGGGAAGCCATTACCCCCACTCCATAATCTCTCATGTCAGAAAACAATGGGAAGCCATTACACCACTCTATAATCTCTCATGTCAGAAAACAATGGGAAGCCATTACCCCCACTCCATAATCTCTCATGTCAGAAAACAATGGGAAGCCATGACACCACTCAGTAATCTCTCATGTCAGAAAACAATGGGAAGCCATTACCCCCACTCCATAATCTCTCATGTCAGAAAACAATGGGAAGCCATGACACCACTCAGTAATCTCTCATGTCAGAAAACAATGGGAAGCCATTACCCCCACTCTATAATCTCTCATGTCAGAAAACAATGGGAAGCCATTACCCCCACTCTATAATCTCTCATGTCAGAAAACAATGGGAAGCCATTACCCCCACTCTATAATCTCTCATGTCAGAAAACAATGGGAAGCCATTACCCCCACTCTATAATCTCTCATGTCAGAAAACAATGGGAAGCCATTACCCCCACTCCATAATCTCTCATGTCAGAAAACAATGGGAAGCCATGACACCACTCAGTAATCTCTCATGTCAGAAAACAATGGGAAGCCATTACCCCCACTCTATAATCTCTCATGTCAGAAAACAATGGGAAGCCATTACCCCCACTCTATAATCTCTCATGTCAGAAAACAATGGGAAGCCATTACCCCCACTCTATAATCTCTCATGTCAGAAAACAATGGGAAGCCATTACCCCCACTCTATAATCTCTCATGTCAGAAAACAATGGGAAGCCATTACCCCCACTCCATAATCTCTCATGTCAGAAAACAATGGGAAGCCATTACCCCCACTCTATAATCTCTCATGTCAGAAAACAATGGGAAGCCATTACACCACTCAGTAATCTCTCATGTCAGAAAACAATGGGAAGCCATTACCCCCACTCTATAATCTCTCATGTCAGAAAACAATGGGAAGCCATTACCCCCACTCCATAATCTCTCATGTCAGAAAACAATGGGAAGCCATTACCCCCACTCTATAATCTCTCATGTCAGAAAACAATGGGAAGCCATTACACCACTCAGTAATCTCTCATGCACAAACTCTACGTAACATACTATAAATGTAGCATCTGACGCAATTATTCCAGATTTTAGTTCTGGGTTTCTGACATTACCCACCTTTCTTATTGACGTAAGAGTAGAAATATATTGTACATTAGCTAATGTCACTCCATACAAAGCAATGTGTACGTTTATGTTTACAGTCTCTGAAGAAGTTGAGCCATGCCAACGTAGTGAAGCTGAAGGAGGTGATCCGGGAGAATGACCACCTCTACTTTGTCTTTGAGTACATGAAGGAAAACCTCTACCAGCTGATGAAGGACCGGTAGGATCAATCACTCATCAATATTATGATGCAAGACAGGTAGGATCAATCACTCATCAATATTATGATGCAAGACAGGTAGGATCAATCACTCATCAATATTATGATGCAAGACAAGTAGGATCAATCACTCATCAATATTATGATGCAAGACAGGTAGGATCAATCACTCATCAATATTATGATGCAAGACAGGTAGGATCAATCACTCATCAATATTATGATGCAAGACAGGTAGGATCAATCACTCATCAATATTATGATGCAAGATATCAATAGAATAATGAGAAAGAATGAAAGATGGAAGAATTAAACATTTTAATTGTAGTTTGTTATTAGTTATTTATATTATTATATTTACTAGTTATTTTCAGGAAATTGTAGTCTGTTACTAATTGGACAGTTCAGATGGATGCAAATGTCTCTATAGCTGTTGAAATGAGACCCTTTATCTGTGAACGTTCCTATGTATGTATGATCTGATTGAGTCGTCATATATTGAGTAAAGTTTTACTTACAAGGATTGTGATATGTGGTTGTCTTGCCAAGCTCGGTTAACCCAAATGCACTGACTGTATGTCGCTCTGGATGAGAGCATCTGCTAAATGACTCACTGACTGTATGTCGCTCTGGATGAGAGCATCTGCTAAATGACTCACTGACTGTAAGTCTCTCTGGATAAGAGCATCTGCTAAATGACTCACTGACTGTATGTCTCTCTGGATAAGAGCATCTGCTAAATGACTCACTGACTGTAAGTCTCTCTGGATAAGAGCATCTGCTAAATGACTCACTGACTGTAAGTCTCTCTGGATAAGAGCATCTGCTAAATGACTCACTGACTGTAAGTCTCTCTGGATAAGAGCATCTGCTAAATGACTCACTGACTGTAAGTCTCTCTGGATAAGAGCATCTGCTAAATGACTAACATGTGAATGTATTGATGTTCATCTTTCCAGACAGAGATTGTTCCCTGAGTCAGTGATCAGGAACGTGCTGTTTCAGATATTACAGGGACTCTCCTTTATCCATAAGCATGGTAGGTACCCCAGCCCAGCTAGAGACCTTCTTTATCCATAAACATGGTAGGTTCCCCAGCCCAGCTAGAGACCTCCTTTATCCATAAACATGGTAGGTTCCCCAGCCCAGCTAGAGACCTCCTTTATCCATAAACATGGTAGGTTCCCCAGCCCAACTAGAGACCTCCTTTATCCATAAACATGGTAGATTCCCCAGCTCAGCTAGAGACCTCCTTTATATATAAACATGGTAGGTTCCCCAGCCCAACTAGAGACCTCCTTTATCCATAAACATGGTAGGTTCCCCAGCCCAGCTAGAGACCTCTCACTGAAGGTACAAGAGACACTGAGACTGAATATTGTAGCGATCCTCGATAATCCACATTAAAATTCCCACCGAGTGGGTTAACCCTATTGGCGCGATGTGTAAGGAGTTTGCCTTTTCACTCCAGCGACCTGGGTTTGCGTCCCTGCCTCTCCGTTCGCTACAATATGATAACAATGCATAGCCTACTAGTAGTCGATTCTGAATGCTTGCACAACGCTGTCGTCACGTACAATATGATCCGCCTGTCAAAGTTGTCTTTCAAAGGAATGCTGTTAATAACTATTCAAGCAATAGACAATGTATTGGCTACACTCTTGGAGAGAAAGAAAGTTCCAACAAAGGGTTCTTTGAGGAGCGATCGGGTTCTATGGAACTATTTTTGGAAGACAAGTGTTCTTTGTAAAGCAAAGGGTTTAACATCCTAGGAATCATTTCTCTGGGAGAAAAGGGATCTTCTTATGATGATTTTGAGCATTATTGTTCACCTCCATGTTTAAACTTTAACATCAGTAGTTGAGTCATCTGATCAGTTTTTAAAAGAAAGGTGTGAGTGTTTTAAAGTGTACCTACATGGGAATATTTTGTTCATGTACAGTTGAAGTCGGAAGTTTACATACACCTTAGCCAAATATATTTAAACTCAGTTTTTCGCAATTCCTGACATTTAATCCTAGTAAAAATTCCCTATCTTAGGTCAGTTAGTATCACCACTTTATTTTAAGAATGTGAATTGTCAGAATAATAGTAGAGAGAATGATTTGTTTCAGCTTTTAATTTCTTTTATCACAGTCCCAGTGGGTCAGAACTCTACATACACTCAATTAGTATTTGGTAGCATTGTCTTTTTAAAATTGTTTAACTTGGGTCAAATATTTTGGGTAGCCTTCCACAAGCTTCCCACAATAAGTTGGGTGAACTTTAGCCCATTCCTTCTGACAGAGCTGGTGTAACTGAGTCAGGTTTGTAGGCCTCCTTGCTCGCACACGCTTTTTCAGTTCTGCCCACAAATTTTCTATAGGATTGAGGTCAGGGCTTTGTGATGGCCACTCCAATACCTTGACTTTGTTGTCCTTAAGCCATTTTGCCACAACTTTGGAAGTATGCTTGGGGTCATTGGCCCATTTGTGACCAAGCTTTAACTTCCTGCCTGATATCTTGAGATGTTGCTTCAATATATCCACATAATTTTCCTCCCTCATGATGCCATCTATTTTGTGAAGTGCACTAGTCTCTCCTGCAGCAAAGCACCCGCACAACATGATGCTGCCACCCCCGTGCTTCACGGTTGGGATGGTGTTCTTCGGCTTGCAAGCGTCACCCTTTTTCCCCAAAAAATAACAATGGTCATTATGGTCAAACAGTTCTATTTTTGTTCAAACCAGAGGACATTTCTCCAAAAAGTACGATCTTTGTCCCTATGTGCAGTTGCAAACCGTAGTCTGGCTTTTTTATGGCAGTTTTGTAACAGTGGCTTCTTCCTTGCTGAGCGGCCTTTCAGGTTATGTCGATATAGGACTCGTTTTACTGTGGATATAGATACTTTTGTACGTGTTTCCTCCAGCATCTTCACAGGGTCCTTTGCTGTTGTTTGCACTTGTGATTTGCACTTTTCGCACCAAAGTACGTTCATCTCTAGGAGACAGAACGCGTCTCCTTCCTGAGCGGTATGACGCCTGCGTGGTCCCATGGTGTTTATACTTGCGTATTATTGTTTGTACAGATGAACGTGGCACCTTCAGGCGTTTGGAAATTGCTCCCAAGGATGAACCAGACTTGTGGTGGTCTACTTTTTTTTCTGAGATCTTGGCTGATTTCTTTTGATTTCCCCATGATGTCAAGCGAACCGACTTGCCAAAACTATAGTTTGTTAACAATAAATTTGTGGAGTGGTTGAAAAACGAGTTTTAATGACTCCTAATGACAACCTAAGTGTATGTAAACTTCCGACTTCAACTGTATCTGCTATTCCCTTAATTATTTCACATAGTTGATATCTTTGCCATGATTTATATATTTCAAATTAGTATTTTTTTTTGTGATTTTGTTGTTGCAGAGAGTAGGAGATTAGAATGGCGTATGAGTGAACCAGTAGTGTATTTTATGGTACACAGCAAATTGGGAAAAGAACCACAGTGTCAGTGTTCATAACCAGAGTTGAGTGTGATTGTCATTTTGACTCTGTGGAGGGTTAATAAAACACTGAAAACCCACGCAAATCATTATCATATTTCCCAGCATGATCTACTGCAGTTTGATTTTCAGAATTGTTTGTTTCAATATCTGTGTTTTCGCATGTCATGTGAGGTACATTGATTGGTTGATTAATGTTATGCTACACAAAGATAAAAAGCATTGTTTCCCTAAACAAATCAAAACTGTTAGTAGTTGGACTTATTGCACCCGTTACTGAGATGGTTGTTCCACATTAGATGATTTAGGACAGGTAGACTCATTGGTGAATCTTACGTACCCTGGCAGTCATTCTGAATGCAATTGTTGGATATCCTCACTGTTTGGATTCCAATAGGAATTACACATCACTTTGCAAGCCAGCATAATGTGACTTGCAGGCCTGATGTGGCCTGTAAACCAGGAGTTTCCTAACACCACTGTGTGTAGGGTATAACTAGGCCCTCAACGAAAGGCCTTGTGATAGATGTAATGTATTGTCATAAAGAGTTATCCTTTACATTGTAAGGTTGGTTGAACCATTCATATAGCGTTCTAGGAAGAACCCTTCAAATATAAAAGGGTAGAACCATTTAAGTAGAACCATTTACAGGGGTTTCTATGGAGAACCCTACATAGAGGGTTCCCGTAGCACCAAAAGGGTTCCCGTATGCAGACAAACCAAAGAACCCTATATGTTTCTACTTAGCACCTTTTGTAGTGTAGCTACATGTACTGACTTGAGATATGGGCTAGATATGGTATGGGTATGGGTATGGGCTAGATATGGGCTGGGTATGGGCTAGATATGGGCTGGGTATGGGCTAGATATGGGCTGGGCATAGGCTAGATATGGGCTGGGCATAGGCTAGATATGGGCTGGGCATAGGCTAGATATGGGTTGGGCATAGGCTAGATATGGGCTGGGCATAGGCTAGATATGGGCTGGGAATAGGCTAGATATGGGCTGGGTATGGGCTAGATATGGGCTGGGCATAGGCTAGATATGGGCTGGGAATAGGCTAGATATGGGTTGGGCATAGGCTAGATATGGGCTGGGCAGAGGCTAGATATGGGTTGGGCATAGGCTAGATATGGCATGGGCTAGATATGGGCTGGGTATGGGCTGGGTATGGGCATGGTATGGGCTAGATATGGGTATGGTATGGGTATGGGCTAGATATGGTATGGGCATGGTATGGGTATGGGTATGGGCTGGATATGGGCATAGGCTAGATATGGGCATGGTATGGGCTAGATATGGGTATGGGCTCGATATGGGCATAGGCTAGATATGGGCTGGGTATGGGCTAGATATGGCCATGGGCATGGTATGGGTATGGGCTAGATATGGATATGGGCTAGATATGAGCATGGTATGGGCTAGATATGGGTATGGGCTAGATATGAGCATGGTATTGGTATGGGCTAGATATGGGTATGGTATGGGCTAGATATGGGTATGGGCTAGATATGAGCATGGTATTGGTATGGGCTAGATATGAGCATGGTATGGGCTAGATATGGGTATGGGCTAGATATGGGCATAGTATTGGTATGGGCTAGATATGGGTATGGTATGGGCTAGATATGGGTATGGGCTAGATATGAGCATGGTATTGGTATGGGCTAGATATGAGCATGGTATGGGCTAGATATTGGTATGGGCTAGATATGGGTATGGTATGGGCTAGATATGGGTATGGGCTAGATATGGGCTAGATATGAGCATGGTATGGGCTAGATATGGGTATGGGCTAGATATGGGCTAGATATGGGCATAGTATTGGTATGGGCTAGATATGGGTATGGGCTAGATATGGGTATGGGCTAGATATGGGCTAGATATGGGCATAGTATTGGTATGGGCTAGATATGGGTATGGGCTAGATATGGGGATGGTATGGGCTAGATATGGGCTTGGTATAGATATGGGTCCTGGTATGGGCTAGATATTGGCTGGGTATGGGCTTGGGCTGGGTATGGGCTTGGGCTGGGTATGGGCATGGTTTGGGCATTGTATGGATATGGGCTAGATATGGGTATGGGTATGGTATGGTTATGGGCTTGGTATGGATATGGGCTAGATATGGGTCCTGGTATAGGCTAGATATGGGCATGGTGTGAGTATGGTTATGGGCTTGGTATGGATATGGGTCATGTTATAGACTAGATATGGGCTTGGTATGGGCTAGATATGGGCATGGTATGTGTTTGGGCTGGATATGGGCGTGGTATGGGTATGGGCTAGATATGGGCGTGGTATGTGTATGGGCATGGTATGGGCATGGTATGGGTATGGGTATGGGCATGGTATGGGCTAGATATGGGTATGGGCTAGATATGGTCGTGGTATGGGTATGGGCTAGATATGGGTATGGGCTAGATATGGGTATGGTATGTGTATGGGCATGGTATGGTATGGGCTGATATGGGCTTCTCTTTGAGGAATATAAGAGAAGTCCACAAAATAAATCATTCAGTAGACATTCATTACGGCTTTAGACTAGGTTCAGTACACATCACTGCATTCTGTATCAGAAGGGAGGCTGGCCCTCAAGTCTCATAGATCAATGCACTGCTCTCTGTTTATAAAGCCCTCTTGTGCAAACTTCCGCCATACTTCACTTCATTGTTAAATTACAGACATACGAGTCACCAGACCCACAGGGATGACTAACTCTGGACGTCCCTTTAATCTCCACTGAGTTAGCTACATCTGCTGTGAGTGTTTCAGCACCGTATATGGTGCCCCCAGGGCAGTTCAAGTTGTTGATGGAGGACCTCTGTGTTGAGAAATGGGATTATTCTTAAATTGCTTGTAGTATTGTGCATTTTTATAAGTTGTGTTCGTTCATGCATGGCTCACTTGGAAAAATAAGCCTTAAACTCAATGGGAATAAAATAAAGGTTAAATGAAATAAATATGACTACTCCACTGTTGATGATAACGTCCACCAGGCCAGGGATGACTCCGTTTCTCTTGTACCTTTTGGGGATGGAGAGGTGTGAGTGATACCATGCCCAAGCCTAAATGCACAGGTAGTTGTCTATGATGATATCATATCAGGACAGCAGACTATATTCAAGGTTTTCACGGTTTTCACGAGCACCTCATGTTTCTCTTAATTCAATCAATCAGTCATGCCCGTGGCTGTTGGTATCACTCTCCGTCGAAGGACACGGTTGTCTCTGCGTTCTTTTCCTCATCTACAAAATAGCTTCCAATACTCTACTCAGCAAACTGGATGCAGTTTATCACAGTGCCATTCGTTTTGTTACTAAAGCACCTTATACAACCCACCACTGCGACCTGTATGCCCTAGTCGGCTGGCCCTCGCTACATGTTCGTCGTCAGACCCACTGGCTCCAGGTCATCTACAAGGCTATGCTAGGTAAAGTGCCGCCTTATCTCAGTTCACTGGTCACGATGGCTACACTCACCCGCAACACGCGCTCCAGCAGGTGTATCTCACTGATCATCCCTAAAGCCAAAACCTCATTTGGACGCCTTTCCTTCCAGTTCTCTGCTGCCTGCGACTGGAACGAATTGCAAAAATCTCTGAAGTTGGAGACCTTTATCTCCCTCAACAACTTTAAAAATCTGCTATCCGAGCAGCTAACCGATCGCTGCAGCTGTACATAGTCCATCTGTAAACTACCCACCCAATTTACCTACCTCACCCCCCATACTGCTTTTATTTATTTACTTTTCTGCTCTTTTGCACACCAGTATCTCTTCTTGCACATGATCATCTGATGATTTATCACTCCAGTGTTAATCTGCTAAATTGTAATTATTCGATTTATTGCCTACCTCATGCCTTTTGCACACATTGTATATAGATTCTCTTTTTTTTTCTACCATGTTATTGACTTGTTTATTGTTTACTCCATGTGTAACTCTGTGTTGTCTGTTCACACTGCTATGCTTTATCTTGGCCAGGTCGCAGTTGCAAATGAGAACTTGTTCTCAACTAGCCTACCTGGTTAAATAAAGGTGAAATAAAAAAATGTAAAATCTGTCTCTCCTCTTCTTTTCTCTCCACTTCTTTTCTATCCACTTCTTTTCTCTCCTCTTCTTTTCTCTCCTCTTCTTTTCTCTCCTCTTCTTTTCTCTCCTCTTCTTTTCTCTCCTCTTCTTTTCTCTCCTCTTCTTTTCTCTCTTCTTTTCTCTCCTCTTCTTTTCTCTCCTCTTCTTTTCTCTCCTCTTCTTTTCTCTCCTCTTCTTTTCTCTCCTCTTCTTTTCTCTCCTCTTCTTTTCTCTCCTTCCTCCTCTCCGTTGCCAGAGAAGACAGGATGTTTTCTGAGAATTAAATAAGAAACATTCTTTTCCAAGTTCTGACTGGCTTAGCGTTTGTACATAAACATGGTAAGAGTCTTCTTCTCTCTTATTTTCCCGCCTGTCACTTTAAAGTTTGTCTTTAGTGGGTTGTAGAGTCTTTATGATCTTGAGATAATTGAACAGGACCTCTGATTATCCCCCTTTTACCCTGAAGTGTGCACTTGTTCGTTCACTCCATTTCAAGGCATTGGATTCGTGTAAGAAAATGTGCACACTTTTGATAGAATGGGAAGAAACTGAATTGGGAAACAGTGATTGATATTCAACAATTCCCTCTCATCAAATGCACTTATGATAAAAGTGTGTCAATAGGTTCTGTTTCCCCAGGTTACTGCCCCCGTGACATTAAAACAGAGAACCTGCTCTGTCTCCCCAGGTTACTGCCCCCGTGACATTAAAACAGAGAACCTGCTCCGTCTCCCCAGGTTACTGCCCCCATGACATTAAAACAGACAACCTGCTCCGTCTCCCCAGGTTACTGCCCCCGTGACATTAAAACAGAGAACCTGCTCCGTCTCCCCAGGTTACTGCCCCCATGACATTAAAACAGACAACCTGCTCCGTCTCCCCAGGTTACTGCCCCCGTGACATTAAAACAGACAACCTGCTCCGTCTCCCCAGGTTACTGCCCCCGTGACATTAAAACAGACAACCTGCTCCGTCTCCCCAGGTTACTGCCCCCGTGACATTAAAACAGACAACCTGCTCCGTCTCCCCAGGTTACTGCCCCCGTGACATTAAAACAGACAACCTGCTCCGTCTCCCCAGGTTACTGCCACGTGACATTAAGACAGACAACCTGCTCCGTCTCCCCAGGTTACTGCCCCCGTGACATTAAAACAGACAACCTGCTCCGTCTCCCCAGGTTACTGCCCCCGTGACATTAAAACAGACAACCTGCTCCGTCTCCCCAGGTTACTGCCCCCGTGACATTAAAACAGACAACCTGCTCCGTCTCCCCAGGTTACTGCCCCCGTGACATTAAAACAGACAACCTGCTCCGTCTCCCCAGGTTACTGCCCCCGTGACATTAAAACAGAGAACCTGCTCCGTCTCCCCAGGTTACTGCCCCCGTGACATTAAAACAGACAACCTGCTCCGTCTCCCCAGGTTACTTCCACCGTGACATTAAACCAGAGAATCTGCTCTGTATGGGTCCAGAGTTGGTGAAGATAGCTGACTTTGGGTTGGCCAGAGAGATACGCTCCCAGCCTCCCTACACTGAATACGTCTCAACTAGATGGTAAGATGTTTGATTTGCACACCAGTCAAAAGTTTGGACACACCTACTCATTCAAGGGTTTTTCTTTCGTTTTTACTTTTTTCTACGTTGTAGAATAATAGTGAAGACATCAACTATGAAACAACACATATGGAATCATGTAGTAAGCAAATGAGTTTCGTCATAGCGCTTGATGGTTTTTGTGTGCAAAACTGTCATCAAGGCAAAGGGTGGCTACTTTGAAGAATCTCAAATACATAAAATATATTTTGATTTGTTTAACACTTTTTTGGTTACTACATGATTCCATATGTGTTATTTCATAGTTTTGATGTCTTCACTATTATTCTACAATGTAGAACATAGTAAAATTAATAAAAACCCTGGAATGAGTAGGTGTATCCAAACATTTGACTGGTACTGTATAGCACGTACTGTAACAGTGGGTTCTGAGTTGTCAGCTAGGTCAGTGTGTTTCTGGTGAATTTTCCCCCTCTTTTTAAAAAAAATTTAAAATTTATTTTTGTATCATAATTATAAAGATAAATAAAATACAATAAGAAGATCACATGAGAAACAAAACAACATCAAATAGCAGCAGAGATGATTTCAGAGCTTGTGCTGTTAGTACAGATACACATGGTGAACCTCTGACCTTCCAGTGGTTTTGACCTTCAAGTGGTTTTGACCTTCCAGTGGTTTACTTAGTGAGTTTAAAGCCTGGCTGACATTGGCAGACCTCTGCAGCACGTGAGGAGGGGCTGAACCTACGTGGTCTACACTGTTGTCTGTCTGTAAAGCCGTTGTAACATGCTTTGGTAATTTCACCTGGCATGTGATTTAGAGCTCAGGGATTAAATGATTTCTGACTCATCACAGGTTAATCCCTTCAGAAGACACAGGACAGGAATAACAACTCTGTGTGTGTGTGTGTGTGTGTGTGTGTGTGTGTGTGTGTGTGTGTGTGTGTGTGTGTGTGTGTGTGTGTGTGTGTGTGTGTGTGTGTGTGTGTGTGTGCATACAGTGCAGTATTCAGACCCCTCGACTTTTTCAACATTTTGTTACGTTACAGCCTTATTCTAAAATGTATTAAATACATTTTTCCTCTCCTCAATCTACACACAATACCACATAATGACAAAGCAAAAACAGTTACAAAAATAATAATTCAAGTCCGGGCTCTGGCTGGGCCACTCAGGGACATTCAGAGACCCGAAGCCACTCCTGCGTTTTCTTGGCTGTGTGCTTAGGGTCGTTGTCTTGTTGGAAGGTGAACCTTCACCCCAGTCGAGGTCCTGAGCGCTCTGGAGCAGGTTTTCATCAAGGATCTCTGTACTTTGCTCCGTTCATCTTTCCCTCGATCCTGACTAGTCTCCCAGTCCCTGCTGCTGAAAAACATCCCCACAACATGATGCTGCCACCACCATGCTTCACCGTAGGGATGGTGCCATATTTCCTCCAGACGTGACACTTGGCATTCAGGCCAAAGAGTTCAACCTTGGTTTCATCAGACCAGAGAATCTTGTTTCTCATGGTCTGAGAGTCCTTTTGGTGCCTATTGGCAAACTCCAAGCGGGCTGTCATGTGCCTTTTACTGAGGAGTGGCTTCCGTCTGGCCACTCTACCATAAAGGCCTGATTGGTGGAGTGCTGCACAGATGGTTGTCCTTCTGGAAGGTTCTCCCATCTCCACAGAGGAACTCTGGAGCTCTGTCAGAGTGACCATCAGGTTCTTGGTCACCTCCCAGAACAAGGCCCTTCTCCCCCAATTGCTCAGTTTGGCCGGGCGGCCAGCTCTAGGAAGAGTCTTGGTGGTTCCAAACTTCTTCAATTTAAGAATGATGGAGGCCACTGTGTTCTTGGGGACCATCAATGCTGCAGAAATGTTTTGGTACCCTTCCCCAGATCTGTGCCTTGACACAATCCTGTCTCGGAGCTCTACAGACAATTCTTTTGACCTGATGTCTTGGTTTTTGCTCTGACATGCACTGTCAACTGTGGGATCTTATATAGACAGGTGTGTGCCTTTCCAAATCATGTCCTATCAATTGAATTTACCACAGGTGGACTCCAATCAAGTTGTAGAAACATCTCAAGGACGATCAATGGAAACAGGATGCACCTGAGCTCAATTTCGAATCTCATAGCAAAGGGTCTGAATACTTATGTAAATAAGGTATTTCAGTTTTTTATTTGTAATACATTTGCGAACAATTCTAAAAACCTGTTTTCGCTATGTCATTATCAGGTATTGTGTGTAGATTAATGAAGATTTGTATTTATTTAATACATGTTAGAATAAGGCTGTATCGTAACAAAATGTGGAAAAAGTGAAGGGGTCTGAATACTTTCCGAATGCACAGAATGCAAGCGTGCATGTGTGTGTGTCTGTATATGCATGCGAGTGTGTGTTATAGTCTGACAGATCCTCCTGTCTCCTCCCGTCCCCAGGTACCGAGCCCCTGAGGTTCTCCTGAGGTCCCAGTCCTATAGCTCTCCTATAGACATCTGGGCAGTGGGCTGCATCATGGCAGAGCTCTACACACTCAGACCTCTGTTCCCTGGAAACAGCGAGGTGGACGAGATCTTCAAGATCTGCCAGGTGCTGGGCACCATGAAGAAGGTGGGCAAGAATATTCATTCACACACACACACACACACACACACACACACACACACACACACACACACACACACACACACACACACACACACACACACACACACACACACACACACACACACACACACACACTTGCTGAAGAGAGTCAGTGGTCGATGTCTATTTCATTATCATGGCTTTCTATACATGTGTGTGTGTGTGAAACTCACTCACTCACCCCCTTATGTTGTTGTTACTGTTACTGCTGTTGTTGATGTTACTGATGTTGTTGATGTTACTGATGTTGTTGATGTTGCTGCTGTTGTTGATGTTACTGATGTTGTTGCTGCTGTTGTTGATGTTGTTGATGTTGCTGCTGTTGTTGATGTTACTGATGTTGTTGCTGCTGTTGTTGATGTTACTGATGTTGTTGATGTTACTGATGTTGTTACTGCTGTTGTTGATGTTACTGATGTTGTTACTGCTGTTGTTGATGTTACTGATGTTGTTGATGTTACTGCTGTTGTTGATGTTACTGATGTTGTTGCTGCTGTTGTTGATGTTACTGATGTTGTTGATGTTACTGATGTTGTTGATGTTACTGATGTTGTTGATGTTACTGATGTTGTTGCTGCTGTTGTTGATGTTACTGATGTTGTTGCTGCTGTTGTTGATGTTACTGATGTTGTTGCTGATGTTGTTGATGTTACTGATGTTGTTGATGTTACTGATGTTGTTGCTGTTGTTGTTGATGTTACTGATGTTGTTGATGTTACTGATGTTGTTGCTGCTGTTGTTGATGTTACTGATGTTGTTGATGTTACTGATGTTGTTGCTGCTGTTGTTGATGTTACTGATGTTGTTGATGTTACTGATGTTGTTGATGTTACTGATGTTGTTGATGTTACTGATGTTGTTGCTGCTGTTGTTGATGTTACTGATGTTGTTGATGTTGCTGCTGTTGTTGATGTTACTGATGTTGTTGATGTTACTGATGTTGTTGATGTTACTGATGTTGTTGATGTTGCTGATGTTGTTGCTGCTGTTGTTGATGTTACTGATGTTGTTGCTGCTGTTGTTGATGTTACTGATGTTGTTGCTGATGTTGTTGATGTTACTGATGTTGTTGCTGCTGTTGTTGATGTTACTGATGTTGTTGCTGCTGTTGTTGATGTTACTGCTGTTGTTGATGTTACTGATGTTGTTGATGTTACTGATGTTGTTGATGTTACTGATGTTGTTGCTGCTGTTGTTGATGTTACTGATGTTGTTGCTGCTGTTGTTGATGTTACTGATGTTGTTGCTGCTGTTGTTGATGTTACTGATGTTGTTGATGTTACTGATGTTGTTGCTGCTGTTGTTGATGTTACTGCTGTTGTTGATGTTGCTGCTGTTGTTGATGTTACTGATGTTGTTACTGCTGTTGTTGATGTTACTGATGTTGTTGATGTTACTGATGTTGTTGCTGCTGTTGTTGATGTTACTGATGTTGTTGCTGCTGTTGTTGATGTTACTGATGTTGTTGCTGCTGTTGTTGATGTTACTGATGTTGTTGCTGCTGTTGTTGATGTTACTGCTGTTGTTGATGTTACTGATGTTGTTGATGTTACTGATGTTGTTACTGCTGTTGTTGATGTTACTGATGTTGTTACTGCTGTTGTTGATGTTACTGATGTTGTTGCTGCTGTTGTTGATGTTACTGATGTTGTTGATGTTACTGATGTTGTTGATGTTACTGATGCTGTTGATGTTACTGATGTTGTTACTGATGTTGTTGATGTTACTGATGTTGTTGATGTTACTGATGTTGTTGATGTTACTGATGTTGTTGCTGCTGTTGTTGATGTTACTGATGTTGTTGATGTTACTGATGTTGTTGATGTTACTGATGCTGTTGATGTTACTGATGTTGTTACTGATGTTGTTGATGTTACTGATGTTGTTGATGTTACTGATGTTGTTGATGTTACTGATGTTGTTGCTGCTGTTGTTGATGTTACTGATGTTGTTGATGTTACTGATGTTGTTGCTGCTGTTGTTGATGTTACTGATGTTGTTACTGCTGTTGTTGATGTTACTGCTGTTGTTGATGTTACTGATGTTGTTGCTGCTGTTGTTGATGTTACTGATGTTGTTGATGTTACTGATGTTGTTGCTGCTGTTGTTGATGTTACTGATGTTGTTGATGTTACTGATGTTGTTGCTGCTGTTGTTGATGTTACTGATGTTGTTACTGCTGTTGTTGATGTTACTGATGTTGTTGCTGCTGTTGTTGATGTTACTGATGTTGTTGCTGCTGTTGTTGATGTTACTGATGTTGTTACTGTTGTTGTTGATGTTACTGATGTTGTTGCTGCTGTTGTTGATGTTACTGATGTTGTTACTGCTGTTGTTGATGTTACTGCTGTTGTTGATGTTACTGATGTTGTTGCTGCTGTTGTTGATGTTACTGATGTTGTTACTGCTGTTGTTGATGTTACTGTTACTGTTGCTGCTGTTGCTGTTACAGTTACTGTTGCTGCTGTTACTGTTGCCTCTATTACTGTGTTGTTGCTGCTGTTGTTGATGGTAGTGTTGCTTTTACTGTTGCTGATGTTACTGTAGTTGCCTTTACTGTTGTTGTCGTTAATGTTACTGCTGTTACTGCTGTTACTGCGGTTACCGCTGTTACTATTTTGCTGTTGCTGCTGTTGCTGCTGTTGCTGCTGTTGTTACTGTTGCTGCTGTTACTGTTGCTGTTGCTGCTGTTACTGTTACTGCTGTTACTGTTACTGTTGTTACTGTTACTGTTGTTGCTGTTACTGTTGTTACTGTTACTGTTGCTGCTGTTACTGTTGTTACTGTTACTGTTGCTGCTGTTACTGTTGCTGTTGTTGATGTTACTGTTGCTGTTGTTACTGTTGTTACTGTTGCTGCTGTTACTGTTGCTGTTGTTGATGTTACTGTTGCTGTTGTTACTGTTACTGTTGCTGCTGTTACTGTTGTTACTGTTACTGTTGCTGCTGTTACTGTTGTTACTGTTACTGTTGCTGCTGTTACTGTTGTTACTGTTACTGTTGCTGCTGTTACTGTTGCTGTTGTTACTGTTGCTGTTGTTACTGTTACTGTTGCTGTTGTTACTGTTGTTACTGTTACTGTTGCTGTTACTGTTGTTACTGTTACTGTTGTTACTGTTACTGTTGTTACTGTTGTTACTGTTGTTACTGTTACTGTTGCTGTTGTTACTGTTACTGTTGTTGATGTTACTGTTGCTGCTGTTGCTGTTGTTACTGTTGCTGTTGTTACTGTTACTGTTTCTGCTGTTACTGTTGCTGTGATTCTATTAATTTTTTTACCCCAATTTCGTGGTGTCTAATTTTTAGTTAAGATCTTGTCTCATCGAGAGCCATGCGTTCTCTGAAACACAACCCTGCCAAGCCGCACTGCTTCTTGACCCTGAAGCCAGCCGCACTAGTGTGTCGGAGAAAACGCCGTCCAACTGACGATCAAAGTCAGCTTGCAGGTGCCCGGGCTGCCACAAGTAGTCGCTAGAGCACGATGAGACAAGGAAACTCCCCTAACCCGGACGATGCTGGGCCAATTGTGTGCCGCCTCATGGGTCTCCCGGTCACGGCCGGCTGCGACACAGCCTGGGATCGAACCCGAGGCTGTAGTAACGCCTCAGCACTGCAATGCAGTGCCTTAGACCGCTGCACCAATCGGGAGGCTCTGTTACTGTTTTTACTTGTTGTTGTTGCTTACTCAACTTTCTTTCTCCATCTTCCCACTATCAGACGGACTGGCCCGAGGGCTACAACCTAGCAGCCTCAATGAACTTCCGTTTCCCCCAGTGTGTCCCGACCAGCCTGCGCTTGCTGGTCCCCAACGCCTCCAATGAGGCCCTGGTTCTGATGAGGGACATGCTGCAGTGGGACCCCCAGAAGAGACCCACCGCCGTGCAGGTATACATGTTAACCCTAACCCCAGTAGAGACCCACCATCAATGAGGATTAATATGCTGATTACTCACTGTGTTCCAGGCTCTGAGGTACCTGTACTTCCAGGTGGGCCAGGCGTTGGGTCCTCCACCTCAGTACCTGGAGGAGCACAAAGCCCAGAGCAGGACCGCAGCAGCTCAGCAGGCCTCCTCTACAGAGCCCAAACCTCTCCCCCTCTGTAAGGCCAACCTCCAGACCATCTTAGAGACCCAGCCCCAGCCAACCCAGGGACAGGGCAGGGTCCACCACCACCAGCCCCTCCAGCAGATCCACCAGCCTCAGCACAACACAGACCATCACAGACACTCCAACACAGACTGTGACGGACACAGCCAGCACCAGTACCAGCCATCTCCACTCAGCCTGGTCAAACACACCCAGCCACAGGTTAGTGGTTTAGCCAGCCATCCCTACTCAGCCTGGTCAAACACACCCAGCCACAGGTTAGTGGTTTAGCCAGCCATCCCTACTCAGCCCGGTCAAACACACCCAGCCACAGGTTAGTGGTTTAGCCAGCCATCCCTACTCAGCCTGGTCAAACACACCCAGCCACAGGTTAGTGGTTTAGCCAGCCATCCCCCCTCAGCCTGGTGAAACACACCCAGCCACAGGTTAGTGGTGTAGCCAGCCATCTCCACTCAGTCTGGTCAAACAAACCCAGCCACAGGTTAGTGGTTTAGCCAGCCATCCCCCCTCAGCCTGGTCAAACACCCAGACACAGGTTCGTGGTTTAGCCAGCCATCTCCCCTCAGCCTGGTCAAACACCCAGACACAGGTTAGTGGTTTACCCAGCCATCCCCCCTCAGCCTGGTCAAACACCCAGACACAGGTTAGTGGTTTAGCCAGCCATCCCTACTCAGCCTGGTCAAACACACCCAGCCACAGGTTAGTGGTGTAGCCAGCCATCCCTACTCAGCCTGGTCAAATACCCAGCCACAGGTTAGTGGTTTAGCCAGCCATCCCTACTCAGCCTGGTCAAACATTATGGAGATTATGTGGAGATGACTGTGGCTGGGTATTTGTGGCTCTGGATAAGAGAGTCTGTTAAATGACTCACTACTGTAGTGGCTCTGGATAAGAGAGTCTGTTAAATGACTCACTACTGTAGTGGCTCTGGATAAGAGAGTCTGTTAAATGACTCACTACTGTAGTGTCTCTGGATAAGAGAGTCTGTTAAATGACTCACTACTGTAGTGGCTCTGGATCAGAGAGTCTGCTAAATGACTCACTGCTGTAAGTGGCTCTGGATAAGAGAGTCTGCTAAATGACTCACTACTGTAGTGTCTCTGGATAAGAGAGTCTGTTAAATGACTCACTACTGTAGTGGCTCTGGATAAGAGAGTCTGTTAAATGACTCACTACTGTAGTGGCTCTGGATCAGAGAGTCTGTTAAATGTAGTGGCTCTGGATAAGAGAGGACTTCAATGGGATAGTACTGTATTGTATACAATAGGCTGGGATATTTTATTTAACCTTTATTTAACTACAAATCCCTATTGTCAATGATGGCCTAGGAACAGTGGGTTAACTGCCTTGTTCAGGGGCAGAACGACAGATTTTTACCTTGTCAGCTCGGGGATTTGATCTAGCAACCTTTCGGTTACTAGTCCAACGCTCTAACCACTAGGCTACCTGCCTCCCCTACACTCTAACCACTAGGCTACCTGCCTCCCCTACACTCTAACCACTAGGCTACCTGCCTCCCCTACACTCTAACCACTAGACTACCTGCCGTCCCTACACTCTAACCACTAGGCTACCTGCCGCCCCCTCACTCTAACCACTAGACTACCTGCCGCCCCTACACTCTAACCACTAGGCTACCTGCCGCCCCTACACTCTAACCATTAGGCTACCTGCCTCCCCTACACTCTAACCACTAGGCTACCTGCCGCCCCTCCACTCTAACCACTAGGCTACCTGCCACCCCTCCACTCTAACCACTAGGCTACCTGCCACCCCTCCACTCTAACCACTAGGCTACCTGCCTCTAACCACTAGGCTACCTGCCTCCCCTCCACTCTAACCACTAGGCTACCTGCCACCCCTCCACTCTAACCACTAGGCTACCTGCCACCCCTCCACTCTAACCACTAGGCTACCTGCCTCTAACCACTAGGCTACCTGCCGTCTCTACACTCTAACCACTAGGCTACCTGCCTCCCCTACACTCTAACCACTAGGCTACCTGCCGCCCCTCCCCTCTAACCACTAGGCTACCTGCCGCCCCTACACTCTAACCACTAGGCTACCTGCCGCCCCCTCACTCTAACCACTAGGCTACCTGCCACCCCTACACTCTAACCACTAGCCTACCTGCCGCCCCTACACTCTAACCACTAGGGTACCTGCCGCCCCTACACTCTAACCACTAGGCTACCTGCCACCCCTACACTCTAACCACTAGGCTACCTGCCGCCCCCTCACTCTAACCACTAGGCTACCTGCCACCCCTCCACTCTAACCACTAGGCTACCTGCCACCCCTCCACTCTAACCACTAGGCTACCTGCCGCCCCCTCACTCTAACCACTAGGCTACCTGCCGCCCCTCCACTCTAACCACCAGGCTACCTGCCGCCCCTACACTCTAACCACTAGGCTACCTGCCGCCCCTACACTCTAACCACTAGGCTACCTGCCTCCCCTACACTCTAACCACTAGGCTACCTGCCGCCCCTCCACTCTAACCACTAGGCTACCTGCCACCTCTCCACTCTAACCACTAGGCTACCTGCCGCCCTCTCACTCTAACCACTAGGCTACCTGCCACCCCTCCCCTCTAACCACTAGGCTACCTGCCACCCCTACACTCTAACCACTAGGCTACCTGCCGTCTCTACACTCTAACCACTAGGCTACCTGCTGCCCCTACACTCTAACCACTAGGCTACCTGCCACCCCTCCACTCTAACCACTAGGCTACCTGCCACCCCTCCACTCTAACCACTAGGCTACCTGCCTCTAACCACTAGGCTACCTGCCGCCCCTACACTCTAACCACTAGGCTACCTGCCGCCCTCTCACTCTAACCACTAGGCTACCTGCCACCCCTCCCCTCTAACCACTAGGCTACCTGCCGCCCCTACACTCTAACCACTAGGCTACCTGCCGCCCCCTCACTCTAACCACTAGGCTACCTGCCACCCCTCCACTCTAACCACTAGGCTACCTGCCGCCCCCTCACTCTAACCACTAGGCTACCTGCCACCCCTCCACTCTAACCACTAGGCTACCTGCCACCCCTCCACTCTAACCACTAGGCTACCTGCCGCCCCCTCACTCTAACCACTAGGCTACCTGCCGCCCCTACACTCTAACCACTAGGCTACCTGCCGCCCCTCCACTCTAACCACTAGGCTACCTGCCGCCCCCTCACTCTAACCACTAGGCTACCTGCCACCCCTACACTCTAACCACTAGGGTACCTGCCGCCCCTACACTCTAACCACTAGGCTACCTGCCACCCCTACACTCTAACCACTAGGCTACCTGCCGCCCCCTCACTCTAACCACTAGGCTACCTGCCACCCCTCCACTCTAACCACTAGGCTACCTGCCACCCCTCCACTCTAACCACTAGGCTACCTGCCGCCCCCTCACTCTAACCACTAGGCTACCTGCCGCCCCTCCACTCTAACCACCAGGCTACCTGCCGCCCCTACACTCTAACCACTAGGCTACCTGCCGCCCCTACACTCTAACCACTAGGCTACCTGCCTCCCCTACACTCTAACCACTAGGCTACCTGCCGCCCCTCCACTCTAACCACTAGGCTACCTGCCACCTCTCCACTCTAACCACTAGGCTACCTGCCACCCCTCCACTCTAACCACTAGGCTACCTGCCTCTAACCACTAGGCTACCTGCCTCCCCTCCACTCTAACCACTAGGCTACCTGCCTCCCCTACACTCTAACCACTAGGCTACCTGCCGCCCCTCCACTCTAACCACTAGGCTACCTGCCGCCCCTCCACTCTAACCACTAGGCTACCTGCCACCCCTCCACTCTAACCACTAGGCTACCTGCCTCTAACCACTAGGCTACCTGCCACCCCTACACTCTAACCACTAGGCTACCTGCCGTCTCTACACTCTAACCACTAGGCTACCTGCCACCCCTCCACTCTAACCACTAGGCTACCTGCCACCCCTCCACTCTAACCACTAGGCTACCTGCCTCTAACCACTAGGCTACCTGCCGCCCCTACACTCTAACCACTAGGCTACCTGCCGCCCTCTCACTCTAACCACTAGGCTACCTGCCACCCCTCCCCTCTAACCACTAGGCTACCTGCCGCCCCTACACTCTAACCACTAGGCTACCTGCCGCCCCCTCACTCTAACCACTAGGCTACCTGCCACCCCTCCACTCTAACCACTAGGCTACCTGCCGCCCCCTCACTCTAACCACTAGGCTACCTGCCACCCCTCCACTCTAACCACTAGGCTACCTGCCACCCCTCCACTCTAACCACTAGGCTACCTGCCGCCCCCTCACTCTAACCACTAGGCTACCTGCCGCCCCTCCACTCTAACCACCAGGCTACCTGCCGCCCCTACACTCTAACCACTAGGCTACCTGCCGCCCCTCCACTCTAACCACTAGGCTACCTGCCACCCCTACACTCTAACCACTAGACTACCTGCCGCCTCTACACTCTAACCACTAGGCTACCTGCCTCTAACCACTAGACTACCTGCCGCCCCTCCACTCTAACCACTAGGCTACCTGCCGCCCCTCCACTCTAACCACCAGGCTACCTGCCGCCCCTACACTCTAACCACTAGGCTACCTGCCGCCCCTCCACTCTAACCACTAACCACTAGCCTACCTGCCACCCCTCCACTCTAACCACTAGGCTACCTGCCGCCCCCTCACTCTAACCACTAGGCTACCTGCCGCCCCCTCACTCTAACCACTAGGCTACCTGCCGTCTCTACACTCTAACCACTAGGCTACCTGCCGTCTCTACACTCTAACCACTAGGCTACCTGCCTCCTCTACACTCTAACCACTAGGCCACCTGCCTCTAAGCACTAGGCTACCTGCCGTCTCTACACTCTAACCACTAGGCTACCTGCCGCCTCTACACTCTAACCACTAGGCTACCTGCCTCCTCTACACTCTAACCACTAGACTACCTGCCACCTCTACACTCTAACCACTAGGCTACCTGCCACCCCTACACTCTAACCACTAGGCTACCTGCCACCCCTACACTCTAACCACTAGACTACCTGCCACCTCTACACTCTAACCACTAGGCTACCTGCCACCTCTACACTCTAACCACTAGGCTACCTGCCACCCCTACACTCTAACCACTAGACTACCTGCCGCCTCTACACTCTAACCACTAGGCTACCTGCCTCTAACCACTAGGCTACCTGCCGTCTCTACACTCTAACCACTAGGCTACCTGCCGCCTCTACACTCTAACCACTAGGCTACCTGCCACCTCTCCACTCTAACCACTAGGCTACCTGCCACCCCTCCACTCTAACCACTAGGCTACCTGCCTCTAACCACTAGGCTACCTGCCTCCCCTCCACTCTAACCACTAGGCTACCTGCCGCCCCTACACTCTAACCACTAGGCTACCTGCCTCCCCTACACTCTAACCACTAGGCTACCTGCCGCCCCTCCACTCTAACCACTAGGCTACCTGCCGCCCCTCCACTCTAACCACTAGGCTACCTGCCACCCCTCCACTCTAACCACTAGGCTACCTGCCTCTAACCACTAGGCTACCTGCCACCCCTACACTCTAACCACTAGGCTACCTGCCGTCTCTACACTCTAACCACTAGGCTACCTGCTGCCCCTACACTCTAACCACTAGGCTACCTGCCACCCCTCCACTCTAACCACTAGGCTACCTGCCACCCCTCCACTCTAACCACTAGGCTACCTGCCTCTAACCACTAGGCTACCTGCCGTCTCTACACTCTAACCACTAGGCTACCTGCCGCCCCTACACTCTAACCACTAGGCTACCTGCCCCCCCTACACTCTAACCACTAGGCTACCTGCCACCCCTCCCCTCTAACCACTAGGCTACCTGCCGCCCCTACACTCTAACCACTAGGCTACCTGCCGCCCCCTCACTCTAACCACTAGGCTACCTGCCACCCCTCCACTCTAACCACTAGGCTACCTGCCGCCCCCTCACTCTAACCACTAGGCTACCTGCCACCCCTCCACTCTAACCACTAGGCTACCTGCCACCCCTCCACTCTAACCACTAGGCTACCTGCCGCCCCCTCACTCTAACCACTAGGCTACCTGCCGCCCCTCCACTCTAATCACCAGGCTACCTGCCGCCCCTACACTCTAACCACTAGGCTACCTGCCGCCCCTCCACTCTAACCACTAGGCTACCTGCCACCCCTACACTCTAACCACTAGACTACCTGCCGCCTCTACACTCTAACCACTAGACTACCTGCCGCCCCTCCACTCTAACCACTAGGCTACCTGCCGCCCCTCCACTCTAACCACCAGGCTACCTGCCGCCCCTACACTCTAACCACTAGGCTACCTGCCGCCCCTCCACTCTAACCACTAACCACTAGCCTACCTGCCACCCCTCCACTCTAACCACTAGGCTACCTGCCGCCCCCTCACTCTAACCACTAGGCTACCTGCCGCCCCCTCACTCTAACCACTAGGCTACCTGCCGTCTCTACACTCTAACCACTAGGCTACCTGCCGTCTCTACACTCTAACCACTAGGCTACCTGCCTCCTCTACACTCTAACCACTAGGCCACCTGCCTCTAACCACTAGGCTACCTGCCGTCTCTACACTCTAACCACTAGGCTACCTGCCGCCTCTACACTCTAACCACTAGGCTACCTGCCTCCTCTACACTCTAACCACTAGACTACCTGCCACCTCTACACTCTAACCACTAGGCTACCTGCCACCCCTACACTCTAACCACTAGACTACCTGCCACCTCTACACTCTAACCACTAGGCTACCTGCCACCTCTACACTCTAACCACTAGGCTACCTGCCACCCCTACACTCTAACCACTAGACTACCTGCCGCCTCTACACTCTAACCACTAGGCTACCTGCCTCTAACCACTAGGCTACCTGCCGTCTCTACACTCTAACCAATAGGCTACCTGCCGCCTCTACACTCTAACCACTAGGCTACCTGCCGCCCCTACACTCTAACCACTAGACTACCTGCCACCTCTACACTCTAACCACTAGACTACCTGCCGCCTCTACACTCTAACCACTAGGCTACCTGCCTCTAACCACTAGGCTACCTGCCGTCTCTACACTCTAACCACTAGGCTACCTGCCGCCCCATATACTTTAAAGTCAATAGCTTCTTGTATCCGATAGAAACACACTGTCAATGTGAAGAGATTCTGTGTCGTTAAACATTATATACTGTCAGTCTATCAACTTATGTCCTCTCAAATGGGGTTATTATACACTGAACAAAAATATAAACGCAACATGTAAAGTGTTGGTCCCATGTTTAATGAGCTGAAATAAAAGATCCCAGAAATGTTCGACACGCACAAAAAGCTTATTTCTCTCAAGATTTTGTGCACAAATTTGTTTCCATCCCTGTTAGTGAGCATTTCTCCTTTGTCAAGATAATCCATTCACCTGACAGGTGTGGCGTATCAACAAGCTGATTAAACAGCAGCATCATTACACAGGTGCGCCTTGTGCTGGTGACAATAAAAGGCTACTCTAAAATGTGCAGTTTTGTCACACAACGCCACAGATGTCGCACCAAAGCTGTTGCCAGATAATTAAATGTTCATCTCTCTACCATAAGCCGTCTCCAACGTCATTTTAGAGAATTTGGTAGTACGTCCAACCGGCCTCACAACCGCAGACCCACAGGTATGGCGTCATATGGGTGAGCGATTTGTTGATGTCAACGTTGTGAACAGAGTGCCCCTTGGTGGGGTTATGGTATGTTACAGACAATGAACACAATTGCATTTCATTTATGGTAATTTGAGGCGAGATCCTGAGGCCCGTTGTCATGTCGCCATAACCTCATATTTCAGTATGATAATGCACAGCCCCATGTCGCAAGGGTCTGTACACAATTCCTGGAAGCTGAAAATGTCCCAGTTCTTCCATGGCCTGCATACTCACCAGATATGTCACCCATTGAGCATGTTTGGGATGCTCTGGATCGACGTGTACGACAGTGTGTTCCAGTTCCCACCAATATCCAGCAACTTCACACAGCCATTGAAGAGGAGTGGGACAACATTCCACAGGCCCCGATCAGCAGCCTGATCAACTCTATGTGAAGGAGATGTGTCGCGTTGCATGAGGCAAATAGTGGTCAGATACTGACTGGTTTTCTGATCCACTCCCTTACTTTCTGTTTAAGGTATCTGACCAACAGATGCTTATCTGTATTCCCAGTCATGTGAAATCCATAGATTAGGGCCTAATGAATTTATTTAAATTGTCTGATTTTCCTTACACTAACTGTAAATCAGTAAAATATTTGATAGTTGACAATACAAAATACAGATTTTAAAAACCACATTGTGGACCACTCAAAGATTAATGAGACACTAAAAGCAGTCCTAGACAAACATGGTACAGTATTTTATTTGGAGTCCTCTATAACACATGACATCATTATCATGTAATATTTGATGTGGAACTTGTCCAACAGAAAGCCACTCCAGCGGGGTGTGAGAACACCATGTCAGGGTTCAGGAACGGTAGGAGGCGGTGGGGTCAGACGTCAGTGAAGGCAGCAGACACCTGGGACGAGGTGGATGACTCTGACCTGGGTATCTCCTTCTCCAAGAAACCCAGCATCGTATCTCTCAGGGACAAACACCAGGACAACGACAACTACCGGTAGGTCCTTCTGCTTCTTCCTCTCGTCATGCCTGGCTAGTGACTAGGTCCTTCTGCTCCTTCCCCTCGTCATGCCTGGCTAGTGACTAGGTCCTTCTGCTCCTTCCCCTCGTCATGTCTGGCTAGGGACTAGGTCCTTCTGCTCCTTCCCCTCGTCATGCCTGGCTAGTGACTAGGTCCTTCTGCTCCTTCCCCTCGTCATGCCTGGCTAGGGACTAGGTCCTTCTGCTCCTTCCCCTCGTCATGCCTGGCTAGTGACTAGGTCCTTCTGCTTCTTCCCCTCGTCATGCCTGGCTAGGGACTAGGTCCTTCTGCTCCTTCCCCTCGTCATGCCTGGCTAGTGACTAGGTCCTTCTGCTCCTTCCCCTCGTCATGCCTGGCTAGTGACTAGGTCCTTCTGCTTCTTCCCCTCGTCATGTCTGGCTAGGGACTAGGTCCTTCTGCTCCTTCCCCTCGTCATGTCTGGCTAGGGACTAGGTCCTTCTGCTCCTTCCCCTCGTCATGCCTGGCTAGTGACTAGGTCCTTCTGCTTCTTCCCCTCGTCATGTCTGGCTAGGGACTAGGTCCTTCTGCTCCTTCCCCTCGTCATGTCTGGCTAGGGACTAGGTCCTTCTGCTCCTTCCCCTCGTCATGCCTGGCTAGGGACTAGGTCCTTCTGCTCCTTCCCCTCGTCATGCCTGGCTAGGGACTAGGTCCTTCTGCTCCTTCCCCTCGTCATGCCTGGCTAGTGACTAGGTCCTTCTGCTCCTTCCCCTCGTCATGTCTGGCTAGGGACTAGGTCCTTCTGCTCCTTCCCCTCGTCATGCCTGGCTAGGGACTAGGTCCTTCTGCTTCTTCCCCTCGTCATGCCTGGCTATTGACTAGGTCCTTCTGCTCCTTCCCCTCGTCATGCCTGGCTAGGGACTAGGTCCTTCTGCTCCTTCCCCTCGTCATGCCTGGCTAGGGACTAGGTCCTTCTGCTCCTTCCCCTCGTCATGCCTGGCTAGGGACTAGGTCCTTCTGCTTCTTCCCCTCCTCATGCCTGGCTAGTGACTAGGTCCTTCTGCTCCTTCCCCTCGTCATGCCTGGCTAGGGACTAGGTCCTTCTGCTCCTTCCCCTCGTCATGCCTGGCTAGGGACTAGGTCCTTCTGCTCCTTCCCCTCGTCATGCCTGGCTAGGGACTAGGTCCTTCTGCTCCTTCCCCTCGTCATGCCTGGCTAGTGACTAGGTCCTTCTGCTCCTTCCCCTCGTCATGCCTGGCTAGTGACTAGGTCCTTCTGCTCCTTCCCCTCGTCATGCCTGGCTAGGGACTAGGTCCTTCTGCTCCTTCCCCTCGTCATGTCTGGCTAGGGACTAGGTCCTTCTGCTCCTTCCCCTCGTCATGCCTGGCTAGGGACTAGGTCCTTCTGCTCCTTCCCCTCGTCATGCCTGGCTAGGGACTAGGTCCTTCTGCTCCTTCCCCTCGTCATGCCTGGCTAGGGACTAGGTTCTTCTGCTCCTTCCCCTCGTCATGCCTGGCTAGTGACTCGGTCCTTCTGCTCCTTCCCCTCGTCATGCCTGGCTAGGGACTAGGTCCTTCTGCTCCTTCCCCTCGTCATGTCTGGCTAGGGACTAGGTCCTTCTGCTTCTTCCCCTCGTCATGCCTGGCTAGTGACTAGGTCCTTCTGCTTCTTCCCCTCGTCATGCCTGGCTAGGGACTAGGTCCTTCTGCTCCTTCCCCTCGTCATGCCTGGCTAGTGACTAGGTCCTTCTGCTTCTTCCCCACGTCATGCCTGGCTAGGGACTAGGTCCTTCTGCTCCTTCCCCTCGTCATGCCTGGCTAGGGACTAGGTCCTTCTGCTCCTTCCCCTCGTCATGCCTGGCTAGTGACTAGGTCCTTCTGCTTCTTCCCCTCGTCATGTCTGGCTAGGGACTAGGTCCTTCTGCTCCTTCCCCTCGTCATGCCTGGCTAGTGACTAGGTCCTTCTGCTTCTTCCCCTCGTCATGTCTGGCTAGGGACTAGGTCCTTCTGCTTCTTCCCCTCGTCATGCCTGGCTAGGGACTAGGTCCTTCTGCTCCTTCCCCTCGTCATGCCTGGCTAGGGACTAGGTCCTTCTGCTCCTTCCCCTCGTCATGCCTGGCTAGGGACTAGGTCCTTCTGCTCCTTCCCCTCGTCATGCCTGGCTAGTGTCTAGGTCCTTCTGCTCCTTCCCCTCGTCATGCCTGGCTAGTGACTAGGTCCTTCTGCTCCTTCCCCTCGTCATGTCTGGCTAGGGACTAGGTCCTTCTGCTCCTTCCCCTCGTCATGCCTGGCTAGGGACTAGGTCCTTCTGCTTCTTCCCCTCGTCATGCCTGGCTAGGGACTAGGTCCTTCTGCTCCTTCCCCTCGTCATGCCTGGCTAGGGACTAGATCCTTCTGCTTCTTCCCCTCGTCATGCCTGGCTAGGGACTAGGTCCTTCTGCTCCTTCCCCTCGTCATGCCTGGCTAGGGACTAGGTCCTTCTGCTCCTTCCCCTCGTCATGTCTGGCTAGGGACTAGGTCCTTCTGCTCCTTCCCCTCGTCATGTCTGGCTAGGGACTAGGTCCTTCTGCTCCTTCCCCTCGTCATGCCTGGCTAGGGACTAGGTCCTTCTGCTCCTTCCCCTCGTCATGCCTGGCTAGGGACTAGGTCCTTCTGCTCCTTCCCCTCGTCATGCCTGGCTAGTGACTAGGTCCTTCTGCTCCTTCCCCTCGTCATGTCTGGCTAGTGACTAGGTCCTTCTGCTCCTTCCCCTCGTCATGCCTGGCTAGGGACTAGGTCCTTCTGCTTCTTCCCCTCGTCATGCCTGGCTATTGACTAGGTCCTTCTGCTCCTTCCCCTCATCATGCCTGGCTAGGGACTAGGTCCTTCTGCTCCTTCCCCTCGTCATGCCTGGCTAGGGACTAGGTCCTTCTGCTCCTTCCCCTCGTCATGCCTGGCTAGGGACTAGGTCCTTCTGCTTCTTCCCCTCCTCATGCCTGGCTAGTGACTAGGTCCTTCTGCTCCTTCCCCTCGTCATGCCTGGCTAGGGACTAGGTCCTTCTGCTCCTTCCCCTCGTCATGCCTGGCTAGGGACTAGGTCCTTCTGCTCCTTCCCCTCTTCATGCCTGGCTAGGGACTAGGTCCTTCTGCTCCTTCCCCTCGTCATGCCTGGCTAGTGACTAGGTCCTTCTGCTCCTTCCCCTCGTCATGCCTGGCTAGTGACTAGGTCCTTCTGCTCCTTCCCCTCGTCATGCCTGGCTAGGGACTAGGTCCTTCTGCTCCTTCCCCTCGTCATGTCTGGCTAGGGACTAGGTCCTTCTGCTCCTTCCCCTCGTCATGCCTGGCTAGGGACTAGGTCCTTCTGCTCCTTCCCCTCGTCATGCCTGGCTAGGGACTAGGTCCTTCTGCTCCTTCCCCTCGTCATGCCTGGCTAGGGACTAGGTTCTTCTGCTCCTTCCCCTCGTCATGCCTGGCTAGTGACTAGGTCCTTCTGCTCCTTCCCCTCGTCATGCCTGGCTAGGGACTAGGTCCTTCTGCTCCTTCCCCTCGTCATGTCTGGCTAGGGACTAGGTCCTTCTGCTTCTTCCCCTCGTCATGCCTGGCTAGTGACTAGGTCCTTCTGCTTCTTCCCCTCGTCATGCCTGGCTAGGGACTAGGTCCTTCTGCTCCTTCCCCTCGTCATGCCTGGCTAGTGACTAGGTCCTTCTGCTTCTTCCCCTCGTCATGCCTGGCTAGTGACTAGGTCCTTCTGCTTCTTCCCCTCGTCATGCCTGGCTAGGGACTAGGTCCTTCTGCTCCTTCCCCTCGTCATGCCTGGCTAGGGACTAGGTCCTTCTGCTCCTTCCCCTCGTCATGCCTGGCTAGGGACTAGGTCCTTCTGCTTCTTCCCCTCGTCATGTCTGGCTAGGGACTAGGTCCTTCTGCTCCTTCCCCTCGTCATGCCTGGCTAGGGACTAGGTTCTTCTGCTCCTTCCCCTCGTCATGCCTGGCTAGTGACTAGGTCCTTCTGCTCCTTCCCCTCGTCATGCCTGGCTAGGGACTAGGTCCTTCTGCTCCTTCCCCTCGTCATGTCTGGCTAGTGACTAGGTCCTTCTGCTCCTTCCCCTCGTCATGCCTGGCTAGGGACTAGGTCCTTCTGCTTCTTCCCCTCGTCATGCCTGGCTAGGGACTAGGTCCTTCTGCTCCTTCCCCTCGTCATGCCTGGCTAGGGACTAGGTCCTTCTGCTTCTTCCCCTCGTCATGCCTGGCTAGGGACTAGGTCCTTCTGCTTCTTCCCCTCGTCATGCCTGGCTAGGGACTAGGTCCTTCTGCTTCTTCCTCTCGTCATGTCTGGCTAGTGACTAGGTCCTTCTGCTCCTTCCCCTCGTCATGCCTGGCTAGGGACTAGGTCCTTCTGCTTCTTCCTCTCGTCATGTCTGGCTAGGGACTAGGTCCTTCTGCTTCTTCCTCTCGTCATGCCTGGCTAGGGACTAGGTCCTTCTGCTCCTTCCCCTCGTCATGCCTGGCTAGTGACTAGGTCCTTCTGCTCCTTCCCCTCGTCATGCCTGGCTAGTGACTAGGTCCTTCTGCTCCTTCCCCTCGTCATGCCTGGCTAGGGACTAGGTCCTTCTGCTCCTTCCCCTCGTCATGTCTGGCTAGGGACTAGGTCCTTCTGCTCCTTCCCCTCGTCATGCCTGGCTAGGGACTAGGTCCTTCTGCTCCTTCCCCTCGTCATGCCTGGCTAGGGACTAGGTCCTTCTGCTCCTTCCCCTCGTCATGCCTGGCTAGGGACTAGGTTCTTCTGCTCCTTCCCCTCGTCATGCCTGGCTAGTGACTAGGTCCTTCTGCTCCTTCCCCTCGTCATGCCTGGCTAGGGACTAGGTCCTTCTGCTCCTTCCCCTCGTCATGTCTGGCTAGGGACTAGGTCCTTCTGCTTCTTCCCCTCGTCATGCCTGGCTAGTGACTAGGTCCTTCTGCTTCTTCCCCTCGTCATGCCTGGCTAGGGACTAGGTCCTTCTGCTCCTTCCCCTCGTCATGCCTGGCTAGTGACTAGGTCCTTCTGCTTCTTCCCCTCGTCATGCCTGGCTAGTGACTAGGTCCTTCTGCTTCTTCCCCTCGTCATGCCTGGCTAGGGACTAGGTCCTTCTGCTCCTTCCCCTCGTCATGCCTGGCTAGGGACTAGGTCCTTCTGCTCCTTCCCCTCGTCATGCCTGGCTAGGGACTAGGTCCTTCTGCTTCTTCCCCTCGTCATGTCTGGCTAGGGACTAGGTCCTTCTGCTCCTTCCCCTCGTCATGCCTGGCTAGGGACTAGGTTCTTCTGCTCCTTCCCCTCGTCATGCCTGGCTAGTGACTAGGTCCTTCTGCTCCTTCCCCTCGTCATGCCTGGCTAGGGACTAGGTCCTTCTGCTCCTTCCCCTCGTCATGTCTGGCTAGTGACTAGGTCCTTCTGCTCCTTCCCCTCGTCATGCCTGGCTAGGGACTAGGTCCTTCTGCTTCTTCCCCTCGTCATGCCTGGCTAGGGACTAGGTCCTTCTGCTCCTTCCCCTCGTCATGCCTGGCTAGGGACTAGGTCCTTCTGCTTCTTCCCCTCGTCATGCCTGGCTAGGGACTAGGTCCTTCTGCTTCTTCCCCTCGTCATGCCTGGCTAGGGACTAGGTCCTTCTGCTTCTTCCTCTCGTCATGTCTGGCTAGTGACTAGGTCCTTCTGCTCCTTCCCCTCGTCATGCCTGGCTAGGGACTAGGTCCTTCTGCTTCTTCCTCTCGTCATGTCTGGCTAGGGACTAGGTCCTTCTGCTTCTTCCTCTCGTCATGCCTGGCTAGGGACTAGGTCCTTCTGCTCCTTCCCCTCGTCATGCCTGGCTAGGGACTAGGTCCTTCTGCTTCTTCCTCTCGTCATGTCTGGCTAGTGACTAGGTCCTTCTGCTCCTTCCCCTCGTCATGTCTGGCTAGTGACTAGGTCCTTCTGCTCCTTCCCCTCGTCATGCCTGGCTAGGGACTAGGTCCTTCTGCTCCTTCCTCTCGTCATGTCTGGCTAGTGACTAGGTCCTTCTGCTCCTTCCCCTCGTCATGCCTGGCTAGTGACTAGGTCCTTCTGCTCCTTCCCCTCGTCATGCCTGGCTAGTGACTAGGTCCTTCTGCTCCTTCCCCTCGTCATGCCTGGCTAGGGACTAGGTCCTTCTGCTCCTTCCCCTCGTCATGCCTGGCTAGGGACTAGGTTCTTCTGCTCCTTCCCCTCGTCATGCCTGGCTAGTGACTAGGTCCTTCTGCTCCTTCCCCTCGTCATGCCTGGCTAGTGACTAGGTCCTTCTGCTCCTTCCCCTCGTCATGTCTGGCTAGGGACTAGGTCCTTCTGCTCCTTCCCCTCGTCATGCCTGGCTAGTGACTAGGTCCTTCTGCTCCTTCCCCTCGTCATGCCTGGCTAGGGACTAGGTCCTTCTGCTCCTTCCCCTCGTCATGCCTGGCTAGTGACTAGGTCCTTCTGCTCCTTCCCCTCGTCATGTCTGGCTAGGGACTAGGTCCTTCTGCTCCTTCCCCTCGTCATGCCTGGCTAGTGACTAGGTCCTTCTGCTCCTTCCCCTCGTCATGTCTGGCTAGGGACTAGGTCCTTCTGCTCCTTCCCCTCGTCATGCCTGGCTAGTGACTAGGTCCTTCTGCTCCTTCCCCTCGTCATGTCTGGCTAGGGACTAGGTCCTTCTGCTCCTTCCCCTCGTCATGCCTGGCTAGTGACTAGGTCCTTCTGCTCCTTCCCCTCGTCATGCCTGGCTAGGGACTAGGTCCTTCTGCTCCTTCCCCTCGTCATGCCTGGCTAGTGACTAGGTCCTTCTGCTCCTTCCCCTCGTCATGCCTGGCTAGGGACTAGGTCCTTCTGCTCCTTCCCCTCGTCATGCCTGGCTAGGGACTAGGTCCTTCTGCTCCTTCCCCTCGTCATGCCTGGCTAGGGACTAGGTCCTTCTGCTCCTTCCCCTCGTCATGCCTGGCTAGTGACTAGGTCCTTCTGCTCCTTCCCCTCGTCATGCCTGGCTAGGGACTAGGTCCTGCTTCTACATAGTCAGGACAAACATAGCTGCAGACGAGACCTTGGTCTCAATAAGATTCCCAGCAACAGAATAGTTAAATATGCTGTTTTTCCTCGTGTGGTTAGGAAAACTCCTAGTTCTTAGACATGATACATTCTTGTCTTAGAAAATTTACCCACTTATACAGTATTTCCACATGCAGTTTTATATTGATTAATGTATTGTTTGATTGTGTGTAGGTTTGCAGAGCCCAAGTCCAACACGTCATCAGTGAAGCAGCACTACATGGACCAGTCCAGATACCTCCCTGGTAAAGTCCTGTTGAACTGATACCTGGACCAGTCCAGATACCTCCCTAGTAAAGTCCTGTTGAACCAGTCCAGATACCTCCCTGGTAAAGTCCTGTTGGACCAGTCCAGATACCTCCCTGGTAAAGTCCTGTTGGACCAGTCCAAATACCTCCCTAGTAAAGTCCTGTTGAACCAGTCCAGATACCTCCCTGGTAAAGTCCTGTTGAACCAGTCCAAATACCTCCCTAGTAAAGTCCTGTTGAACCAGTCCAGATACCTCCCTGGTAAAGTCCTGTTGAACCAGTCCAGATACCTCCCTAGTAAAGTCCTGTTGAACCAGTCCAGATACCTCCCTGGTAAAGTCCTGTTGGACCAGTCCAGATACCTCCCTGGTAAAGTCCTGTTGAACTGATACCTGGACCAGTCCAGATACCTCCCTGGTAAAGTCCTGTTGGACCAGTCCAGATACCTCCCTGGTAAAGTCCTGTTGGACCAGTCCAGATACCTCCCTGGTAAAGTCCTGTTGAACCAGTCCAGATACCTCCCTGGTAAAGTCCTGTTGGACCAGTCCAGATACCTCCCTGGTAAAGTCCTGTTGGACCAGTCCAGATACCTCCCTGGTAAAGTCCTGTTGGACCAGTCCAGATACCTCCCTGGTAAAGTCCTGTTGGACCAGTCCAGATACCTCCCTGGTAAAGTCCTGTTGGACCAGTCCAGATACCTCCCTGGTAAAGTCCTGTTGAACCAGTCCAGATACCTCCCTGGTAAAGTCCTGTTGGACCAGTCCAGATACCTCCCTGGTAAAGTCCTGTTGAACCAGTCCAGATACCTCCCTGGTAAAGTCCTGTTGGACCAGTCCAGATACCTCCCTGGTAAAGTCCTGTTGGACCAGTCCAGATACCTCCCTGGTAAAGTCCTGTTGGACCAGTCCAGATACCTCCCTGGTAAAGTCCTGTTGGACCAGTCCAGATACCTCCCTGGTAAAGTCCTGTTGAACCAGTCCAGATACCTCCCTAGTAAAGTCCTGTTGGACCAGTCCAGATACCTCCCTGGTAAAGTCCTGTTGGACCAGTCCAGATACCTCCCTGGTAAAGTCCTGTTGGACCAGTCCAGATACCTCCCTGGTAAAGTCCTGTTGGACCAGTCCAGATACCTCCCTGGTAAAGTCCTGTTGGACCAGTCCAGATACCTCCCTGGTAAAGTCCTGTTGGACCAGTCCAGATACCTCCCTGGTAAAGTCCTGTTGAACCAGTCCAGATACCTCCCTGGTAAAGTCCTGTTGGACCAGTCCAGATACCTCCCTGGTAAAGTCCTGTTGGACCAGTCCAGATACCTCCCTGGTAAAGTCCTGTTGAACTGATACCTGGACCAGTCCAGATACCTCCCTGGTAAAGTCCTGTTGAACCAGTCCAGATACCTCCCTGGTAAAGTCCTGTTGGACCAGTCCAGATACCTCCCTGGTAAAGTCCTGTTGGACCAGTCCAGATACCTCCCTGGTAAAGTCCTGTTGGACCAGTCCAGATACCTCCCTGGTAAAGTCCTGTTGAACTGATACCTGGACCAGTCCAGATACCTCCCTGGTAAAGTCCTGTTGGACCAGTCCAGATACCTCCCTGGTAAAGTCCTGTTGAACCAGTCCAGAAACCTCCCTGGTAAAGTCCTGTTGAACTGATACCTGGACCAGTCCAGATACCTCCCTGGTAAAGTCCTGTTGGACCAGTCCAGATACCTCCCTGGTAAAGTCCTGTTGGACCAGTCCAGATACCTCCCTGGTAAAGTCCTGTTGAACCAGTCCAGATACCTCCCTGGTAAAGTCCTGTTGAACCAGTCCAGATACCTCCCTGGTAAAGTCCTGTTGGACCAGTCCAGATACCTCCCTGGTAAAGTCCTGTTGAACCAGTCCAGATACCTCCCTGGTAAAGTCCTGTTGGACCAGTCCAGATACCTCCCTGGTAAAGTCCTGTTGGACCAGTCCAGATACCTCCCTGGTAAAGTCCTGTTGGACCAGTCCAGATACCTCCCTGGTAAAGTCCTGTTGGACCAGTCCAGATACCTCCCTGGTAAAGTCCTGTTGGACCAGTCCAGATACCTCCCTGGTAAAGTCCTGTTGGACCAGTCCAGATACCTCCCTGGTAAAGTCCTGTTGGACCAGTCCAGATACCTCCCTGGTAAAGTCCTGTTGGACCAGTCCAGATACCTCCCTGGTAAAGTCCTGTTGGACCAGTCCAGATACCTCCCTGGTAAAGTCCTGTTGAACCAGTCCAGATACCTCCCTGGTAAAGTCCTGTTGGACCAGTCCAGATACCTCCCTGGTAAAGTCCTGTTGGACCAGTCCAGATACCTCCCTGGTAAAGTCCTGTTGAACTGATACCTGGACCAGTCCAGATACCTCCCTGGTAAAGTCCTGTTGAACCAGTCCATATACCTCCCTGGTAAAGTCCTGTTGGACCAGTCCAGATACCTCCCTGGTAAAGTCCTGTTGAACCAGTCCAGATACCTCCCTGGTAAAGTCCTGTTGAACTGATACCTGGACCAGTCCAGATACCTCCCTGGTAAAGTCCTGTTGGACCAGACCAGATACCTCCCTGGTAAAGTCCTGTTGGACCAGTCCAGATACCTCCCTGGTAAAGTCCTGTTGGACCAGTCCATATACCTCCCTGGTAAAGTCCTGTTGGACCAGTCCATATACCTCCCTGGTAAAGTCCTGTTGGACCAGTCCAGATACCTCCCTGGTAAAGTCCTGTTGGACCAGTCCAGATACCTCCCTGGTAAAGTCCTGTTGGACCAGTCCAGATACCTCCCTGGCAAAGTCCTGTTGGACCAGTCCAGATACCTCCCTGGTAAAGTCCTGTTGGACCAGTCCAGATACCTCCCTGGTAAAGTCCTGTTGGACCAGTCCATATACCTCCCTGGTAAAGTCCTGTTGGACCAGTCCATATACCTCCCTGGTAAAGTCCTGTTGGACCAGTCCAGATACCTCCCTGGTAAAGTCCTGTTGGACCAGTCCAGATACCTCCCTGGTAAAGTCCTGTTGGACCAGTCCAGATACCTCCCTGGCAAAGTCCTGTTGGACCAGTCCAGATACCTCCCTGGTAAAGTCCTGTTGGACCAGTCCAGATACCTCCCTGGTAAAGTCCTGTTGGACCAGTCCAGATACCTCCCTGGTAAAGTCCTGTTGAACCAGTCCAGATACCTCCCTGGTAAAGTCCTGTTGGACCAGTCCAGATACCTCCCTGGTAAAGTCCTGTTGAACCAGTCCAGATACCTCCCTGGTAAAGTCCTGTTGAACTGATACCTGGACCAGTCCAGATACCTCCCTGATAAAGTTCTGTTGGACCAGTCCAGATACCTCCCTGGTAAAGTCCTGTTGGACCAGTCCAGATACCTCCCTGGTAAAGTCCTGTTGAACCAGTCCAGATACCTCCCTGGTAAAGTCCTGTTGGACCAGTCCAGATACCTCCCTGGTAAAGTCCTGTTGGACCAGTCCAGATACCTCCCTGGTAAAGTCCTGTTGGACCAGTCCAGATACCTCCCTGGTAAAGTCCTGTTGGACCAGTCCAAATACCTCCCTAGTAAAGTCCTGTTGAACCAGTCCAGATACCTCCCTGGTAAAGTCCTGTTGAACTGATACCTGGACCAGTCCAGATACCTCCCTGGTAAAGTCCTGTTGGACCAGTCCAGATACCTCCCTGGTAAAGTCCTGTTGGACCAGTCCAGATACCTCCCTGGTAAAGTCCTGTTGAACCAGTCCAGATACCTCCCTGGTAAAGTCCTGTTGGACCAGTCCAGATACCTCCCTGGTAAAGTCCTGTTGGACCAGTCCAGATACCTCCCTGGTAAAGTCCTGTTGAACCAGTCCAGATACCTCCCTGGTAAAGTCCTGTTGGACCAGTCCAGATACCTCCCTGGTAAAGTCCTGTTGGACCAGTCCAGATACCTCCCTGGTAAAGTCCTGTTGAACCAGTCCAGATACCTCCCTGGTAAAGTAATGTTGGACCAGTCCAGATACCTCCCTGGTAAAGTCCTGTTGAACCAGTCCAGATACCTCCCTGGTAAAGTCCTGTTGGACCAGTCCAGATACCTCCCTGTAAAGTCCTGTTGAACCAGTCCAGATACCTCCCTGGTAAAGTCCTGTTGAACCAGTCCAGATACCTCCCTGGTAAAGTCCTGTTGAACCAGTCCAGATACCTCCCTGGTAAAGTCCTGTTGGACCAGTCCAGATACCTCCCTGGTAAAGTCCTGTTGGACCAGTCCAGATACCTCCCTGGTAAAGTCCTGTTGAACTGATACCTGGACCAGTCCAGATACCTCCCTGGTAAAGTCCTGTTGAACCAGTCCAGATACCTCCCTGGTAAAGTCCTGTTTTACCAGTCCAGATACCTCCCTGGTAAAGTCCTGTTGGACCAGTCCAGATACCTCCCTGGTAAAGTCCTGTTGAACTGATACCTGGACCAGTCCAGATACCTCCCTGGTAAAGTCCTGTTGGACCAGTCCAGATACCTCCCTGGTAAAGTCCTGTTGAACCAGTCCAGATACCTCCCTGGTAAAGTCCTGTTGAACTGATACCTGGACCAGTCCAGATACCTCCCTGGTAAAGTCCTGTTGGACCAGTCCAGATACCTCCCTGGTAAAGTCCTGTTGGACCAGTCCAGATACCTCCCTGGTAAAGTCCTGTTGAACCAGTCCAGATACCTCCCTGGTAAAGTCCTGTTGGACCAGTCCAGATACCTCCCTGGTAAAGTCCTGTTGAACCAGTTCAGATACCTCCCTGGTAAAGTCCTGTTGGACCAGTCCAGATACCTCCCTGGTAAAGTCCTGTTGGACCAGTCCAGATACCTCCCTGGTAAAGTCCTGTTGGACCAGTCCAGATACCTCCCTGGTAAAGTCCTGTTGGACCAGTCCAGATACCTCCCTGGTAAAGTCCTGTTGAACTGATACCTGGACCAGTCCAGATACCTCCCTGGTAAAGTCCTGTTGAACCAGTCCAGATACCTCCCTGGTAAAGTCCTGTTGGACCAGTCCAGATACCTCCCTGGTAAAGTCCTGTTGAACCAGTCCAGATACCTCCCTGGTAAAGTCCTGTTGAACTGATACCTGGACCAGTCCAGATACCTCCCTGGTAAAGTCCTGTTGGACCAGACCAGATACCTCCCTGGTAAAGTCCTGTTGGACCAGTCCAGATACCTCCCTGGTAAAGTCCTGTTGGACCAGTCCAGATACCTCCCTGGTAAAGTCCTGTTGGACCAGTCCAGATACCTCCCTGGTAAAGTCCTGTTGGACCAGTCCAGATACCTCCCTGGTAAAGTCCTGTTGGACCAGTCCAGATACCTCCCTGGTAAAGTCCTGTTGAACTGATACCTGGACCAGTCCAGATACCTCCCTGGTAAAGTCCTGTTGAACCAGTCCAGATACCTCCCTGGTAAAGTCCTGTTGGACCAGTCCAGATACCTCCCTGGTAAAGTCCTGTTGAACCAGTCCAGATACCTCCCTGGTAAAGTCCTGTTGAACTGATACCTGGACCAGTCCAGATACCTCCCTGGTAAAGTCCTGTTGGACCAGACCAGATACCTCCCTGGTAAAGTCCTGTTGGACCAGTCCAGATACCTCCCTGGTAAAGTCATGTTGGACCAGACCAGATACCTCCCTGGTAAAGTCCTGTTGGACCAGTCCAGATACCTCCCTGGTAAAGTCCTGTTGGACCAGTCCAGATACCTCCCTGGTAAAGTCCTGTTGGACCAGTCCATATACCTCCCTAGTAAAGTCCTGTTGGACCAGTCCAGATATCTCCCTGGTAAAGTCCTGTTGGACCAGTCCAGATACCTCCCTGGTAAAGTCCTGTTGGACCAGTCCAGATACCTCCCTGGTAAAGTCCTGTTGGACCAGTCCAGATACCTCCCTGGTAAAGTCCTGTTGGACCAGTCCATATACCTCCCTGGTAAAGTCCTGTTGGACCAGTCCAGATCACTCCCTGGTAAAGTCCTGTTGGACCAGTCCAGATACCTCCCTGGTAAAGTCCTGTTGGACCAGTCCAGATACCTCCCTGGTAAAGTCCTGTTGGACCAGTCCAGATACCTCCCTGGTAAAGTCCTGTTGGACCAGTCCAGATACCTCCCTGGTAAAGTCCTGTTGGACCAGTCCAGATACCTCCCTGGTAAAGTCCTGTTGAACCAGTCCAGATACCTCCCTGGTAAAGTCCTGTTGGACCAGTCCAGATACCTCCCTGGTAAAGTCCTGTTGAACCAGTCCAGATACCTCCCTGGTAAAGTCCTGTTGAACTGATACCTGGACCAGTCCAGATACCTCCCTGGTAAAGTCCTGTTGGACCAGTCCAGATACCTCCCTGGTAAAGTCCTGTTGGACCAGTCCAGATACCTCCCTGGTAAAGTCCTGTTGAACCAGTCCAGATACCTCCCTGGTAAAGTCCTGTTGGACCAGTCCAGATACCTCCCTGGTAAAGTCCTGTTGGACCAGTCCAGATACCTCCCTGGTAAAGTCCTGTTGAACTGATACCTGGACCAGTCCAGATACCTCCCTGGTAAAGTCCTGTTGAACCAGTCCATATACCTCCCTGGTAAAGTCCTGTTGGACCAGTCCAGATACCTCCCTGGTAAAGTCCTGTTGAACCAGTCCAGATACCTCCCTGGTAAAGTCCTGTTGAACTGATACCTGGACCAGTCCAGATACCTCCCTGGTAAAGTCCTGTTGGACCAGACCAGATACCTCCCTGGTAAAGTCCTGTTGGACCAGTCCAGATACCTCCCTGGTAAAGTCCTGTTGGACCAGTCCATATACCTCCCTGGTAAAGTCCTGTTGGACCAGTCCATATACCTCCCTGGTAAAGTCCTGTTGGACCAGTCCAGATACCTCCCTGGTAAAGTCCTGTTGGACCAGTCCAGATACCTCCCTGGTAAAGTCCTGTTGGACCAGTCCAGATACCTCCCTGGCAAAGTCCTGTTGGACCAGTCCAGATACCTCCCTGGTAAAGTCCTGTTGGACCAGTCCAGATACCTCCCTGGTAAAGTCCTGTTGGACCAGTCCATATACCTCCCTGGTAAAGTCCTGTTGGACCAGTCCATATACCTCCCTGGTAAAGTCCTGTTGGACCAGTCCAGATACCTCCCTGGTAAAGTCCTGTTGGACCAGTCCAGATACCTCCCTGGTAAAGTCCTGTTGGACCAGTCCAGATACCTCCCTGGCAAAGTCCTGTTGGACCAGTCCAGATACCTCCCTGGTAAAGTCCTGTTGGACCAGTCCAGATACCTCCCTGGTAAAGTCCTGTTGAACCAGTCCAGATACCTCCCTGGTAAAGTCCTGTTGGACCAGTCCAGATACCTCCCTGGTAAAGTCCTGTTGAACCAGTCCAGATACCTCCCTGGTAAAGTCCTGTTGAACTGATACCTGGACCAGTCCAGATACCTCCCTGGTAAAGTCCTGTTGGACCAGTCCAGATACCTCCCTGGTAAAGTCCTGTTGGACCAGTCCAAATACCTCCCTAGTAAAGTCCTGTTGAACCAGTCCAGATACCTCCCTGGTAAAGTCCTGTTGAACTGATACCTGGACCAGTCCAGATACCTCCCTGGTAAAGTCCTGTTGGACCAGTCCAGATACCTCCCTGGTAAAGTCCTGTTGGACCAGTCCAGATACCTCCCTGGTAAAGTCCTGTTGAACCAGTCCAGATACCTCCCTGGTAAAGTCCTGTTGGACCAGTCCAGATACCTCCCTGGTAAAGTCCTGTTGGACCAGTCCAGATACCTCCCTGGTAAAGTCCTGTTGAACCAGTCCAGATACCTCCCTGGTAAAGTCCTGTTGGACCAGTCCAGATACCTCCCTGGTAAAGTCCTGTTGGACCAGTCCAGATACCTCCCTGGTAAAGTCCTGTTGAACCAGTCCAGATACCTCCCTGGTAAAGTCCTGTTGAACTGATACCTGGACCAGTCCAGATACCTCCCTGGTAAAGTCCTGTTGGACCAGACCAGATACCTCCCTGGTAAAGTCCTGTTGGACCAGTCCAGATACCTCCCTGGTAAAGTCCTGTTGGACCAGTCCATATACCTCCCTGGTAAAGTCCTGTTGGACCAGTCCATATACCTCCCTGGTAAAGTCCTGTTGGACCAGTCCAGATACCTCCCTGGTAAAGTCCTGTTGGACCAGTCCAGATACCTCCCTGGTAAAGTCCTGTTGGACCAGTCCAGATACCTCCCTGGCAAAGTCCTGTTGGACCAGTCCAGATACCTCCCTGGTAAAGTCCTGTTGGACCAGTCCAGATACCTCCCTGGTAAAGTCCTGTTGGACCAGTCCATATACCTCCCTGGTAAAGTCCTGTTGGACCAGTCCATATACCTCCCTGGTAAAGTCCTGTTGGACCAGTCCAGATACCTCCCTGGTAAAGTCCTGTTGGACCAGTCCAGATACCTCCCTGGTAAAGTCCTGTTGGACCAGTCCAGATACCTCCCTGGCAAAGTCCTGTTGGACCAGTCCAGATACCTCCCTGGTAAAGTCCTGTTGGACCAGTCCAGATACCTCCCTGGTAAAGTCCTGTTGAACCAGTCCAGATACCTCCCTGGTAAAGTCCTGTTGGACCAGTCCAGATACCTCCCTGGTAAAGTCCTGTTGAACCAGTCCAGATACCTCCCTGGTAAAGTCCTGTTGAACTGATACCTGGACCAGTCCAGATACCTCCCTGGTAAAGTCCTGTTGGACCAGTCCAGATACCTCCCTGGTAAAGTCCTGTTGGACCAGTCCAAATACCTCCCTAGTAAAGTCCTGTTGAACCAGTCCAGATACCTCCCTGGTAAAGTCCTGTTGAACTGATACCTGGACCAGTCCAGATACCTCCCTGGTAAAGTCCTGTTGGACCAGTCCAGATACCTCCCTGGTAAAGTCCTGTTGGACCAGTCCAGATACCTCCCTGGTAAAGTCCTGTTGAACCAGTCCAGATACCTCCCTGGTAAAGTCCTGTTGGACCAGTCCAGATACCTCCCTGGTAAAGTCCTGTTGGACCAGTCCAGATACCTCCCTGGTAAAGTCCTGTTGAACCAGTCCAGATACCTCCCTGGTAAAGTCCTGTTGGACCAGTCCAGATACCTCCCTGGTAAAGTCCTGTTGGACCAGTCCAGATACCTCCCTGGTAAAGTCCTGTTGGACCAGTCCAGATACCTCCCTGGTAAAGTCCTGTTGAACCAGTCCAGATACCTCCCTGGTAAAGTCCTGTTGGACCAGTCCAGATACCTCCCTGGTAAAGTCCTGTTGGACCAGTCCAGATACCTCCCTGGTAAAGTCCTGTTGAACCAGTCCAGATACCTCCCTGGTAAAGTCCTGTTGGACCAGTCCAGATACCTCCCTGGTAAAGTCCTGTTGAACCAGTCCAGATACCTCCCTGGTAAAGTCCTGTTGGACCAGTCCAGATACCTCCCTGGTAAAGTCCTGTTGGACCAGTCCAGATACCTCCCTGGTAAAGTCCTGTTGAACTGATACCTGGACCAGTCCAGATACCTCCCTGGTAAAGTCCTGTTGAACCAGTCCAGATACCTCCCTGGTAAAGTCCTGTTTTACCAGTCCAGATACCTCCCTGGTAAAGTCCTGTTGGACCAGTCCAGATACCTCCCTGGTAAAGTCCTGTTGGACCAGTCCAGATACCTCCCTGGTAAAGTCCTGTTGAACTGATACCTGGACCAGTCCAGATACCTCCCTGGTAAAGTCCTGTTGGACCAGTCCAGATACCTCCCTGGTAAAGTCCTGTTGAACCAGTCCAGATACCTCCCTGGTAAAGTCCTGTTGAACTGATACCTGGACCAGTCCAGATACCTCCCTGGTAAAGTCCTGTTGGACCAGTCCAGATACCTCCCTGGTAAAGTCCTGTTGGACCAGTCCAGATACCTCCCTGGTAAAGTCCTGTTGAACCAGTCCAGATACCTCCCTGGTAAAGTCCTGTTGGACCAGTCCAGATACCTCCCTGGTAAAGTCCTGTTGAACCAGTCCAGATACCTCCCTGGTAAAGTCCTGTTGGACCAGTCCAGATACCTCCCTGGTAAAGTCCTGTTGGACCAGTCCAGATACCTCCCTGGTAAAGTCCTGTTGGACCAGTCCAGATACCTCCCTGGTAAAGTCCTGTTGGACCAGTCCAGATACCTCCCTGGTAAAGTCCTGTTGGACCAGTCCAGATACCTCCCTGGTAAAGTCCTGTTGAACTGATACCTGGACCAGTCCAGATACCTCCCTGGTAAAGTCCTGTTGAACCAGTCCAGATACCTCCCTGGTAAAGTCCTGTTGGACCAGTCCAGATACCTCCCTGGTAAAGTCCTGTTGAACCAGTCCAGATACCTCCCTGGTAAAGTCCTGTTGAACTGATACCTGGACCAGTCCAGATACCTCCCTGGTAAAGTCCTGTTGGACCAGTCCAGATACCTCCCTGGTAAAGTCCTGTTGAACTGATACCTGGACCAGTCCAGATACCTCCCTGGTAAAGTCCTGTTGGACCAGTCCAGATACCTCCCTGGTAAAGTCCTGTTGAACCAGTCCAGATACCTCCCTGGTAAAGTCCTGTTGAACTGATACCTGGACCAGTCCAGATACCTCCCTGGTAAAGTCCTGTTGGACCAGTCCAGATACCTCCCTGGTAAAGTCCTGTTGGACCAGTCCAGATACCTCCCTGGTAAAGTCCTGTTGAACCAGTCCAGATACCTCCCTGGTAAAGTCCTGTTGGACCAGTCCAGATACCTCCCTGGTAAAGTCCTGTTGAACCAGTCCAGATACCTCCCTGGTAAAGTCCTGTTGGACCAGTCCAGATACCTCCCTGGTAAAGTCCTGTTGGACCAGTCCAGATACCTCCCTGGTAAAGTCCTGTTGGACCAGTCCAGATACCTCCCTGGTAAAGTCCTGTTGGACCAGTCCAGATACCTCCCTGGTAAAGTCCTGTTGGACCAGTCCAGATACCTCCCTGGTAAAGTCCTGTTGGACCAGTCCAGATACCTCCCTGGTAAAGTCCTGTTGAACTGATACCTGGACCAGTCCAGATACCTCCCTGGTAAAGTCCTGTTGAACCAGTCCAGATACCTCCCTGGTAAAGTCCTGTTGGACCAGTCCAGATACCTCCCTGGTAAAGTCCTGTTGAACCAGTCCAGATACCTCCCTGGTAAAGTCCTGTTGAACTGATACCTGGACCAGTCCAGATACCTCCCTGGTAAAGTCCTGTTGGACCAGACCAGATACCTCCCTGGTAAAGTCCTGTTGGACCAGTCCAGATACCTCCCTGGTAAAGTCCTGTTGGACCAGTCCAGATACCTCCCTGGTAAAGTCCTGTTGGACCAGTCCAGATACCTCCCTGGTAAAGTCCTGTTGGACCAGTCCAGATACCTCCCTGGTAAAGTCCTGTTGGACCAGTCCAGATACCTCCCTGGTAAAGTCCTGTTGAACTGATACCTGGACCAGTCCAGATACCTCCCTGGTAAAGTCCTGTTGAACCAGTCCAGATACCTCCCTGGTAAAGTCCTGTTGGACCAGTCCAGATACCTCCCTGGTAAAGTCCTGTTGAACCAGTCCAGATACCTCCCTGGTAAAGTCCTGTTGAACTGATACCTGGACCAGTCCAGATACCTCCCTGGTAAAGTCCTGTTGGACCAGACCAGATACCTCCCTGGTAAAGTCCTGTTGGACCAGTCCAGATACCTCCCTGGTAAAGTCATGTTGGACCAGACCAGATACCTCCCTGGTAAAGTCCTGTTGGACCAGTCCAGATACCTCCCTGGTAAAGTCCTGTTGGACCAGTCCAGATACCTCCCTGGTAAAGTCCTGTTGGACCAGTCCATATACCTCCCTGGTAAAGTCCTGTTGGACCAGTCCAGATCACTCCCTGGTAAAGTACTGTTGGACCAGTCCAGATACCTCCCTGGTAAAGTCCTGTTGGACCAGTCCAGATACCTCCCTGGTAAAGTCCTGTTGGACCAGTCCAGATACCTCCCTGGTAAAGTCCTGTTGGACCAGTCCAGATACCTCCCTGGTAAAGTCCTGTTGGACCAGTCCAGATACCTCCCTGGTAAAGTCCTGTTGGACCAGTCCAGATACCTCCCTGGTAAAGTCCTGTTGGACCAGTCCATATACCTCCCTGGTAAAGTCCTGTTGGACCAGTCCAGATCACTCCCTGGTAAAGTCCTGTTGGACCAGTCCAGATACCTCCCTGGTAAAGTCCTGTTGGACCAGTCCAGATACCTCCCTGGTAAAGTCCTGTTGGACCAGTCCAGATACCTCCCTGGTAAAGTCCTGTTGGACCAGTCCAGATACCTCCCTGGTAAAGTCCTGTTGGACCAGTCCAGATACCTCCCTGGTAAAGTCCTGTTGAACCAGTCCAGATACCTCCCTGGTAAAGTCCTGTTGGACCAGTCCAGATACCTCCCTGGTAAAGTCCTGTTGAACCAGTCCAGATACCTCCCTGGTAAAGTCCTGTTGAACTGATACCTGGACCAGTCCAGATACCTCCCTGGTAAAGTCCTGTTGGACCAGTCCAGATACCTCCCTGGTAAAGTCCTGTTGGACCAGTCCAGATACCTCCCTGGTAAAGTCCTGTTGAACCAGTCCAGATACCTCCCTGGTAAAGTCCTGTTGAACCAGTCCAGATCACTCCCTGGTAAAGTCCTGTTGGACCAGTCCAGATACCTCCCTGGTAAAGTCCTGTTGGACCAGTCCAGATACCTCCCTGGTAAAGTCCTGTTGGACCAGTCCAGATACCTCCCTGGTAAAGTCCTGTTGGACCAGTCCAGATACCTCCCTGGTAAAGTCCTGTTGGACCAGTCCAGATACCTCCCTGGTAAAGTCCTGTTGAACCAGTCCAGATACCTCCCTGGTAAAGTCCTGTTGGACCAGTCCAGATACCTCCCTGGTAAAGTCCTGTTGAACCAGTCCAGATACCTCCCTGGTAAAGTCCTGTTGAACTGATACCTGGACCAGTCCAGATACCTCCCTGGTAAAGTCCTGTTGGACCAGTCCAGATACCTCCCTGGTAAAGTCCTGTTGGACCAGTCCAGATACCTCCCTGGTAAAGTCCTGTTGAACCAGTCCAGATACCTCCCTGGTAAAGTCCTGTTGGACCAGTCCAGATACCTCCCTGGTAAAGTCCTGTTGGACCAGTCCAGATACCTCCCTGGTAAAGTCCTGTTGGACCAGTCCAGATACCTCCCTGGTAAAGTCCTGTTGAACCAGTCCAGATACCTCCCTGGTAAAGTCCTGTTGGACCAGTCCAGATACCTCCCTGGTAAAGTCCTGTTGGACCAGTCCAGATACCTCCCTGGTAAAGTCCTGTTGGACCAGTCCAGATACCTCCCTGGTAAAGTCCTGTTGGACCAGTCCAGATACCTCCCTGGTAAAGTCCTGTTGAACTGATACCTGGACCAGTCCAGATACCTCCCTGGTAAAGTCCTGTTGGACCAGTCCAGATACCTCCCTGGTAAAGTCCTGTTGAACCAGTCCAGATACCTCCCTGGTAAAGTCCTGTTGAACTGATACCTGGACCAGTCCAGATACCTCCCTGGTAAAGTCCTGTTGGACCAGTCCAGATACCTCCCTGGTAAAGTCCTGTTGGACCAGTCCAGATACCTCCCTGGTAAAGTCCTGTTGAACCAGTCCAGATACCTCCCTGGTAAAGTCCTGTTGAACCAGTCCAGATACCTCCCTGGTAAAGTCCTGTTGGACCAGTCCAGATACCTCCCTGGTAAAGTCCTGTTGAACCAGTCCAGATACCTCCCTGGTAAAGTCCTGTTGGACCAGTCCAGATACCTCCCTGGTAAAGTCCTGTTGGACCAGTCCAGATACCTCCCTGGTAAAGTCCTGTTGGACCAGTCCAGATACCTCCCTGGTAAAGTCCTGTTGGACCAGTCCAGATACCTCCCTGGTAAAGTCCTGTTGAACCAGTCCAGATACCTCCCTGGTAAAGTCCTGTTGGACCAGTCCAGATACCTCCCTGGTAAAGTCCTGTTGAACCAGTCCAGATACCTCCCTGGTAAAGTCCTGTTGAACTGATACCTGGACCAGTCCAGATACCTCCCTGGTAAAGTCCTGTTGGACCAGTCCAGATACCTCCCTGGTAAAGTCCTGTTGGACCAGTCCAGATACCTCCCTGGTAAAGTCCTGTTGAACCAGTCCAGATACCTCCCTGGTAAAGTCCTGTTGGACCAGTCCAGATACCTCCCTGGTAAAGTCCTGTTGGACCAGTCCAGATACCTCCCTGGTAAAGTCCTGTTGGACCAGTCCAGATACCTCCCTGGTAAAGTCCTGTTGAACCAGTCCAGATACCTCCCTGGTAAAGTCCTGTTGGACCAGTCCAGATACCTCCCTGGTAAAGTCCTGTTGGACCAGTCCAGATACCTCCCTGGTAAAGTCCTGTTGGACCAGTCCAGATACCTCCCTGGTAAAGTCCTGTTGGACCAGTCCAGATACCTCCCTGGTAAAGTCCTGTTGGACCAGTCCAGATACCTCCCTGGTAAAGTCCTGTTGAACTGATACCTGGACCAGTCCAGATACCTCCCTGGTAAAGTCCTGTTGGACCAGTCCAGATACCTCCCTGGTAAAGTCCTGTTGAACCAGTCCAGATACCTCCCTGGTAAAGTCCTGTTGAACTGATACCTGGACCAGTCCAGATACCTCCCTGGTAAAGTCCTGTTGGACCAGTCCAGATACCTCCCTGGTAAAGTCCTGTTGGACCAGTCCAGATACCTCCCTGGTAAAGTCCTGTTGAACCAGTCCAGATACCTCCCTGGTAAAGTCCTGTTGAACCAGTCCAGATACCTCCCTGGTAAAGTCCTGTTGGACCAGTCCAGATACCTCCCTGGTAAAGTCCTGTTGAACCAGTCCAGATACCTCCCTGGTAAAGTCCTGTTGGACCAGTCCAGATACCTCCCTGGTAAAGTCCTGTTGGACCAGTCCAGATACCTCCCTGGTAAAGTCCTGTTGGACCAGTCCAGATACCTCCCTGGTAAAGTCCTGTTGGACCAGTCCAGATACCTCCCTGGTAAAGTCCTGTTGGACCAGTCCAGATACCTCCCTGGTAAAGTCCTGTTGGACCAGTCCAGATACCTCCCTGGTAAAGTCCTGTTGGACCAGTCCAGATACCTCCCTGGTAAAGTCCTGTTGGACCAGTCCAGATACCTCCCTGGTAAAGTCCTGTTGGACCAGTCCAGATACCTCCCTGGTAAAGTCCTGTTGAACTGATACCTGGACCAGTCCAGATACCTCCCTGGTAAAGTCCTGTTGAACCAGTCCATATACCTCCCTGGTAAAGTCCTGTTGGACCAGTCCAGATACCTCCCTGGTAAAGTCCTGTTGAACCAGTCCAGATACCTCCCTGGTAAAGTCCTGTTGAACTGATACCTGGACCAGTCCAGATACCTCCCTGGTAAAGTCCTGTTGGACCAGACCAGATACCTCCCTGGTAAAGTCCTGTTGGACCAGTCCAGATACCTCCCTGGTAAAGTCATGTTGGACCAGACCAGATACCTCCCTGGTAAAGTCCTGTTGGACCAGTCCAGATACCTCCCTGGTAAAGTCCTGTTGGACCAGTCCAGATACCTCCCTGGTAAAGTCCTGTTGGACCAGTCCAGATACCTCCCTGGTAAAGTCCTGTTGGACCAGTCCAGATACCTCCCTGGTAAAGTCCTGTTGGACCAGTCCAGATACCTCCCTGGTAAAGTCCTGTTGGACCAGTCCAGATACCTCCCTGGTAAAGTCCTGTTGGACCAGTCCAGATACCTCCCTGGTAAAGTCCTGTTGGACCAGTCCAGATACCTCCCTGGTAAAGTCCTGTTGGACCAGTCCAGATACCTCCCTGGTAAAGTCCTGTTGGACCAGTCCAGATACCTCCCTGGTAAAGTCCTGTTGGACCAGTCCAGATACCTCCCTGGTAAAGTCCTGTTGGACCAGTCCAGATACCTCCCTGGTAAAGTCCTGTTGGACCAGTCCAGATACCTCCCTGGTAAAGTCCTGTTGGACCAGTCCAGATACCTCCCTGGTAAAGTCCTGTTGGACCAGTCCAGATACCTCCCTGGTAAAGTCCTGTTGGACCAGTCCAGATACCTCCCTGGTAAAGTCCTGTTGGACCAGTCCAGATACCTCCCTGGTAAAGTCCTGTTGGACCAGTCCAGATACCTCCCTGGTAAAGTCCTGTTGGACCAGTCCAGATACCTCCCTGGTAAAGTCCTGTTGGACCAGTCCAGATACCTCCCTGGTAAAGTCCTGTTGGACCAGTCCAGATACCTCCCTGGTAAAGTCCTGTTGGACCAGTCCAGATACCTCCCTGGTAAAGTCCTGTTGAACTGATACCTGGACCAGTCCAGATACCTCCCTGGTAAAGTCCTGTTGGACCAGTCCAGATACCTCCCTGGTAAAGTCCTGTTGAACCAGTCCAGATACCTCCCTGGTAAAGTCCTGTTGAACTGATACCTGGACCAGTCCAGATACCTCCCTGGTAAAGTCCTGTTGGACCAGTCCAGATACCTCCCTGGTAAAGTCCTGTTGGACCAGTCCAGATACCTCCCTGGTAAAGTCCTGTTGAACCAGTCCAGATACCTCCCTGGTAAAGTCCTGTTGAACCAGTCCAGATACCTCCCTGGTAAAGTCCTGTTGGACCAGTCCAGATACCTCCCTGGTAAAGTCCTGTTGGACCAGTCCAGATACCTCCCTGGTAAAGTCCTGTTGGACCAGTCCAGATACCTCCCTGGTAAAGTCCTGTTGGACCAGTCCAGATACCTCCCTGGTAAAGTCCTGTTGGACCAGTCCAGATACCTCCCTGGTAAAGTCCTGTTGGACCAGTCCAGATACCTCCCTGGTAAAGTCCTGTTGGACCAGTCCAGATACCTCCCTGGTAAAGTCCTGTTGAACCAGTCCAGATACCTCCCTGGTAAAGTCCTGTTGAACCAGTCCAGATACCTCCCTGGTAAAGTCCTGTTGGACCAGTCCAGATACCTCCCTGGTAAAGTCCTGTTGGACCAGTCCAGATACCTCCCTGGTAAAGTCCTGTTGAACTGATACCTGGACCAGTCCAGATACCTCCCTGGTAAAGTCCTGTTGAACCAGTCCATATACCTCCCTGGTAAAGTCCTGTTGGACCAGTCCAGATACCTCCCTGGTAAAGTGCTGTTGAACCAGTCCAGATACCTCCCTGGTAAAGTCCTGTTGAACTGATACCTGGACCAGTCCAGATACCTCCCTGGTAAAGTCCTGTTGGACCAGACCAGATACCTCCCTGGTAAAGTCCTGTTGGACCAGTCCAGATACCTCCCTGGTAAAGTCATGTTGGACCAGACCAGATACCTCCCTGGTAAAGTCCTGTTGGACCAGTCCAGATACCTCCCTGGTAAAGTCCTGTTGGACCAGTCCAGATACCTCCCTGGTAAAGTCCTGTTGGACCAGTCCATATACCTCCCTGGTAAAGTCCTGTTGGACCAGTCCAGATACCTCCCTGGTAAAGTCCTGTTGGACCAGTCCAGATACCTCCCTGGTAAAGTCCTGTTGGACCAGTCCAGATACCTCCCTGGTAAAGTCCTGTTGGACCAGTCCAGATACCTCCCTGGTAAAGTCCTGTTGGACCAGTCCAGATACCTCCCTGGTAAAGTCCTGTTGGACCAGTCCAGATACCTCCCTGGTAAAGTCCTGTTGGACCAGTCCAGATACCTCCCTGGTAAAGTCCTGTTGGACCAGTCCAGATACCTCCCTGGTAAAGTCCTGTTGGACCAGTCCAGATACCTCCCTGGTAAAGTCCTGTTGGACCAGTCCAGATACCTCCCTGGTAAAGTCCTGTTGGACCAGTCCAGATACCTCCCTGGTAAAGTCCTGTTGGACCAGTCCAGATACCTCCCTGGTAAAGTCCTGTTGAACCAGTCCAGATACCTCCCTGGTAAAGTCCTGTTGGACCAGTCCAGATACCTCCCTGGTAAAGTCCTGTTGAACCAGTCCAGATACCTCCCTGGTAAAGTCCTGTTGAACTGATACCTGGACCAGTCCAGATACCTCCCTGGTAAAGTCCTGTTGGACCAGTCCAGATACCTCCCTGGTAAAGTCCTGTTGGACCAGTCCAGATACCTCCCTGGTAAAGTCCTGTTGAACCAGTCCAGATACCTCCCTGGTAAAGTCCTGTTGGACCAGTCCAGATACCTCCCTGGTAAAGTCCTGTTGGACCAGTCCAGATACCTCCCTGGTAAAGTCCTGTTGGACCAGTCCAGATACCTCCCTGGTAAAGTCCTGTTGAACCAGTCCAGATACCTCCCTGGTAAAGTCCTGTTGGACCAGTCCAGATACCTCCCTGGTAAAGTCCTGTTGGACCAGTCCAGATACCTCCCTGGTAAAGTCCTGTTGGACCAGTCCAGATACCTCCCTGGTAAAGTCCTGTTGGACCAGTCCAGATACCTCCCTGGTAAAGTCCTGTTGGACCAGTCCAGATACCTCCCTGGTAAAGTCCTGTTGAACTGATACCTGGACCAGTCCAGATACCTCCCTGGTAAAGTCCTGTTGGACCTGTCCAGATACCTCCCTGGTAAAGTCCTGTTGAACCAGTCCAGATACCTCCCTGGTAAAGTCCTGTTGAACCAGTCCAGATACCTCCCTGGTAAAGTCCTGTTGGACCAGTCCAGATACCTCCCTGGTAAAGTCCTGTTGGACCAGTCCAGATACCTCCCTGGTAAAGTCCTGTTGAACCAGTCCAGATACCTCCCTGGTAAAGTCCTGTTGAACCAGTCCAGATACCTCCCTGGTAAAGTCCTGTTGGACCAGTCCAGATACCTCCCTGGTAAAGTCCTGTTGAACCAGTCCAGATACCTCCCTGGTAAAGTCCTGTTGGACCAGTCCAGATACCTCCCTGGTAAAGTCCTGTTGGACCAGTCCAGATACCTCCCTGGTAAAGTCCTGTTGGACCAGTCCAGATACCTCCCTGGTAAAGTCCTGTTGGACCAGTCCAGATACCTCCCTGGTAAAGTCCTGTTGGACCAGTCCAGATACCTCCCTGGTAAAGTCCTGTTGGACCAGTCCAGATACCTCCCTGGTAAAGTCCTGTTGAACCAGTCCAGATACCTCCCTGGTAAAGTCCTGTTGGACCAGTCCAGATACCTCCCTGGTAAAGTCCTGTTGGACCAGTCCAGATACCTCCCTGGTAAAGTCCTGTTGAACTGATACCTGGACCAGTCCAGATACCTCCCTGGTAAAGTCCTGTTGAACCAGTCCATATACCTCCCTGGTAAAGTCCTGTTGGACCAGTCCAGATACCTCCCTGGTAAAGTGCTGTTGAACCAGTCCAGATACCTCCCTGGTAAAGTCCTGTTGAACTGATACCTGGACCAGTCCAGATACCTCCCTGGTAAAGTCCTGTTGGACCAGACCAGATACCTCCCTGGTAAAGTCCTGTTGGACCAGTCCAGATACCTCCCTGGTAAAGTCATGTTGGACCAGACCAGATACCTCCCTGGTAAAGTCCTGTTGGACCAGTCCAGATACCTCCCTGGTAAAGTCCTGTTGGACCAGTCCAGATACCTCCCTGGTAAAGTCCTGTTGGACCAGTCCATATACCTCCCTGGTAAAGTCCTGTTGGACCAGTCCATATACCTCCCTGGTAAAGTCCTGTTGGACCAGTCCAGATACCTCCCTGGTAAAGTCCTGTTGGACCAGTCCAGATACCTCCCTGGTAAAGTCCTGTTGGACCAGTCCAGATACCTCCCTGGTAAAGTCCTGTTGGACCAGTCCAGATACCTCCCTGGTAAAGTCCTGTTGGACCAGTCCAGATACCTCCCTGGTAAAGTCCTGTTGGACCAGTCCAGATACCTCCCTGGTAAAGTCCTGTTGGACCAGTCCAGATACCTCCCTGGTAAAGTCCTGTTGGACCAGTCCAGATACCTCCCTGGTAAAGTCCTGTTGGACCAGTCCAGATACCTCCCTGGTAAAGTCCTGTTGAACCAGTCCAGATACCTCCCTGGTAAAGTCCTGTTGGACCAGTCCAGATACCTCCCTGGTAAAGTCCTGTTGAACCAGTCCAGATACCTCCCTGGTAAAGTCCTGTTGAACTGATACCTGGACCAGTCCAGATACCTCCCTGGTAAAGTCCTGTTGGACCAGTCCAGATACCTCCCTGGTAAAGTCCTGTTGAACCAGTCCAGATACCTCCCTGGTAAAGTCCTGTTGGACCAGTCCAGATACCTCCCTGGTAAAGTCCTGTTGGACCAGTCCAGATACCTCCCTGGTAAAGTCCTGTTGGACCAGTCCAGATACCTCCCTGGTAAAGTCCTGTTGGACCAGTCCAAATACCTCCCTAGTAAAGTCCTGTTGAACCAGTCCAGATACCTCCCTGGTAAAGTCCTGTTGAACTGATACCTGGACCAGTCCAGATACCTCCCTGGTAAAGTCCTGTTGGACCAGTCCAGATACCTCCCTGGTAAAGTCCTGTTGGACCAGTCCAGATACCTCCCTGGTAAAGTCCTGTTGAACCAGTCCAGATACCTCCCTGGTAAAGTCCTGTTGGACCAGTCCAGATACCTCCCTGGTAAAGTCCTGTTGGACCAGTCCAGATACCTCCCTGGTAAAGTCCTGTTGAACCAGTCCAGATACCTCCCTGGTAAAGTCCTGTTGGACCAGTCCAGATACCTCCCTGGTAAAGTCCTGTTGGACCAGTCCAGATACCTCCCTGGTAAAGTCCTGTTGAACCAGTCCAGATACCTCCCTGGTAAAGTCCTGTTGGACCAGTCCAGATACCTCCCTGGTAAAGTCCTGTTGAACCAGTCCAGATACCTCCCTGGTAAAGTCCTGTTGGACCAGTCCAGATACCTCCCTGGTAAAGTCCTGTTGAACCAGTCCAGATACCTCCCTGGTAAAGTCCTGTTGGACCAGTCCAGATACCTCCCTGGTAAAGTCCTGTTGAACCAGTCCAGATACCTCCCTGGTAAAGTCCTGTTGGACCAGTCCAGATACCTCCCTGGTAAAGTCCTGTTGGACCAGTCCAGATACCTCCCTGGTAAAGTCCTGTTGAACTGATACCTGGACCAGTCCAGATACCTCCCTGGTAAAGTCCTGTTGAACCAGTCCAGATACCTCCCTGGTAAAGTCCTGTTTTACCAGTCCAGATACCTCCCTGGTAAAGTCCTGTTGGACCAGTCCAGATACCTCCCTGGTAAAGTCCTGTTGAACTGATACCTGGACCAGTCCAGATACCTCCCTGGTAAAGTCCTGTTGGACCAGTCCAGATACCTCCCTGGTAAAGTCCTGTTGAACCAGTCCAGATACCTCCCTGGTAAAGTCCTGTTGAACTGATACCTGGACCAGTCCAGATACCTCCCTGGTAAAGTCCTGTTGGACCAGTCCAGATACCTCCCTGGTAAAGTCCTGTTGGACCAGTCCAGATACCTCCCTGGTAAAGTCCTGTTGAACCAGTCCAGATACCTCCCTGGTAAAGTCCTGTTGGACCAGTCCAGATACCTCCCTGGTAAAGTCCTGTTGAACCAGTCCAGATACCTCCCTGGTAAAGTCCTGTTGGACCAGTCCAGATACCTCCCTGGTAAAGTCCTGTTGGACCAGTCCAGATACCTCCCTGGTAAAGTCCTGTTGGACCAGTCCAGATACCTCCCTGGTAAAGTCCTGTTGGACCAGTCCAGATACCTCCCTGGTAAAGTCCTGTTGGACCAGTCCAGATACCTCCCTGGTAAAGTCCTGTTGAACTGATACCTGGACCAGTCCAGATACCTCCCTGGTAAAGTCCTGTTGAACCAGTCCAGATACCTCCCTGGTAAAGTCCTGTTGGACCAGTCCAGATACCTCCCTGGTAAAGTCCTGTTGAACCAGTCCAGATACCTCCCTGGTAAAGTCCTGTTGAACTGATACCTGGACCAGTCCAGATACCTCCCTGGTAAAGTCCTGTTGGACCAGACCAGATACCTCCCTGGTAAAGTCCTGTTGGACCAGTCCAGATACCTCCCTGGTAAAGTCCTGTTGGACCAGTCCAGATACCTCCCTGGTAAAGTCCTGTTGGACCAGTCCAGATACCTCCCTGGTAAAGTCCTGTTGGACCAGTCCAGATACCTCCCTGGTAAAGTCCTGTTGGACCAGTCCAGATACCTCCCTGGTAAAGTCCTGTTGAACTGATACCTGGACCAGTCCAGATACCTCCCTGGTAAAGTCCTGTTGAACCAGTCCAGATACCTCCCTGGTAAAGTCCTGTTGGACCAGTCCAGATACCTCCCTGGTAAAGTCCTGTTGAACCAGTCCAGATACCTCCCTGGTAAAGTCCTGTTGAACTGATACCTGGACCAGTCCAGATACCTCCCTGGTAAAGTCCTGTTGGACCAGACCAGATACCTCCCTGGTAAAGTCCTGTTGGACCAGTCCAGATACCTCCCTGGTAAAGTCATGTTGGACCAGACCAGATACCTCCCTGGTAAAGTCCTGTTGGACCAGTCCAGATACCTCCCTGGTAAAGTCCTGTTGGACCAGTCCAGATACCTCCCTGGTAAAGTCCTGTTGGACCAGTCCATATACCTCCCTGGTAAAGTCCTGTTGGACCAGTCCAGATCACTCCCTGGTAAAGTCCTGTTGGACCAGTCCAGATACCTCCCTGGTAAAGTCCTGTTGGACCAGTCCAGATACCTCCCTGGTAAAGTCCTGTTGGACCAGTCCAGATACCTCCCTGGTAAAGTCCTGTTGGACCAGTCCAGATACCTCCCTGGTAAAGTCCTGTTGGACCAGTCCAGATACCTCCCTGGTAAAGTCCTGTTGGACCAGTCCAGATACCTCCCTGGTAAAGTCCTGTTGGACCAGTCCATATACCTCCCTGGTAAAGTCCTGTTGGACCAGTCCAGATCACTCCCTGGTAAAGTCCTGTTGGACCAGTCCAGATACCTCCCTGGTAAAGTCCTGTTGGACCAGTCCAGATACCTCCCTGGTAAATTCCTGTTGGACCAGTCCAGATACCTCCCTGGTAAAGTCCTGTTGGACCAGTCCAGATACCTCCCTGGTAAAGTCCTGTTGAACCAGTCCAGATACCTCCCTGGTAAAGTCCTGTTGGACCAGTCCAGATACCTCCCTGGTAAAGTCCTGTTGAACCAGTCCAGATACCTCCCTGGTAAAGTCCTGTTGAACTGATACCTGGACCAGTCCAGATACCTCCCTGGTAAAGTCCTGTTGGACCAGTCCAGATACCTCCCTGGTAAAGTCCTGTTGAACCAGTCCAGATACCTCCCTGGTAAAGTCCTGTTGGACCAGTCCAGATACCTCCCTGGTAAAGTCCTGTTGGACCAGTCCAGATACCTCCCTGGTAAAGTCCTGTTGGACCAGTCCAGATACCTCCCTGGTAAAGTCCTGTTGGACCAGTCCAGATACCTCCCTGGTAAAGTCCTGTTGAACCAGTCCAGATACCTCCCTGGTAAAGTCCTGTTGGACCAGTCCAGATACCTCCCTGGTAAAGTCCTGTTGGACCAGTCCAGATACCTCCCTGGTAAAGTCCTGTTGGACCAGTCCAGATACCTCCCTGGTAAAGTCCTGTTGGACCAGTCCAGATACCTCCCTGGTAAAGTCCTGTTGGACCAGTCCAGATACCTCCCTGGTAAAGTCCTGTTGGACCAGTCCAGATACCTCCCTGGTAAAGTCCTGTTGGACCAGTCCAGATACCTCCCTGGTAAAGTCCTGTTGGACCAGTCCAGATACCTCCCTGGTAAAGTCCTGTTGGACCAGTCCAGATACCTCCCTGGTAAAGTCCTGTTGGACCAGTCCAGATACCTCCCTGGTAAAGTCCTGTTGGACCAGTCCAGATACCTCCCTGGTAAAGTCCTGTTGAACCAGTCCAGATACCTCCCTGGTAAAGTCCTGTTGGACCAGTCCAGATACCTCCCTGGTAAAGTCCTGTTGGACCAGTCCAGATACCTCCCTGGTAAAGTCCTGTTGAACCAGTCCAGTACCTCCCTGGTAAAGTCCTGTTGGACCAGTCCAGATACCTCCCTGGTAAAGTCCTGTTGGACCAGTCCAGATACCTCCCTGGTAAAGTCCTGTTGAACCAGTCCAGATACCTCCCTGGTAAAGTCCTGTTGAACTGATACCTGGACCAGTCCAGATACCTCCCTGGTAAAGTCCTGTTGGACCAGTCCAGATACCTCCCTGGTAAAGTCCTGTTGAACCAGTCCAGATACCTCCCTGGTAAAGTCCTGTTGAACTGATACCTGGACCAGTCCAGATACCTCCCTGGTAAAGTCCTGTTGGACCAGTCCAGATACCTCCCTGGTAAAGTCCTGTTGGACCAGTCCAGATACCTCCCTGGTAAAGTCCTGTTGAACCAGTCCAGATACCTCCCTGGTAAAGTCCTGTTGGACCAGTCCAGATACCTCCCTGGTAAAGTCCTGTTGAACCAGTCCAGATACCTCCCTGGTAAAGTCCTGTTGAACTGATTCCTGGACCAGTCCAGATACCTCCCTGGTAAAGTCCTGTTGGACCAGACCAGATACCTCCCTGGTAAAGTCCTGTTGGACCAGTCCAGATACCTCCCTGGTAAAGTCCTGTTGGACCAGACCAGATACCTCCCTGGTAAAGTCCTGTTGGACCAGTCCAGATACCTCCCTGGTAAAGTCCTGTTGGACCAGTCCAGATACCTCCCTGGTAAAGTCCTGTTGGACCAGTCCAGATACCTCCCTGGTAAAGTCCTGTTGGACCAGTCCAGATACCTCCCTGGTAAAGTCCTGTTGGACCAGTCCAGATACCTCCCTGGTAAAGTCCTGTTGGACCAGTCCAGATACCTCCCTGGTAAAGTCCTGTTGGACCAGTCCAGATACCTCCCTGGTAAAGTCCTGTTGGACCAGTCCAGATACCTCCCTGGTAAAGTCCTGTTGAACCAGTCCAGATACCTCCCTGGTAAAGTCCTGTTGAACTGATACCTGGACCAGTCCAGATACCTCCCTGGTAAAGTCCTGTTGGACCAGTCCAGATACCTCCCTGGTAAAGTCCTGTTGGACCAGTCCAGATACCTCCCTGGTAAAGTCCTGTTGAACCAGACCAGATACCTCCCTGGTAAAGTCCTGTTGGACCAGTCCAGATACCTCCCTGGTAAAGTCCTGTTGAACCAGACCAGATACCTCCCTGGTAAAGTCCTGTTGAACCAGTCCAGATACCTCCCTGGTAAAGTCCTGTTGGACCAGTCCAGATACCTCCCTGGTAAAGTCCTGTTGGACCAGTCCAGATACCTCCCTGGTAAAGTCCTGTTGGACCAGTCCAGATACCTCCCTAGTAAAGTCCTGTTGAACTGAAACCTGGACAAGTCCTGTGGTACTGAAACCTGGACCTCCCTGGTAAAGTCCTGTGGTACTGAAACCTTTAGGGTCCAGATATACTACATGACCAAAAGTATGTGGACAACTGCTCGTCGAACATTGCTGCGGTGACTTGCTTCCATTCAGCCACAAGAACATTAGTGAGGTCGGGCACTTATTTTGGACGATTAGGCCTGGCTCACAGTCAGCGTTCCAATTCATTCCAAAGGTGTTCGATGGGGTTGAGGTCAGGGCTCTGTGCAGGCCAGTCAAGTTCTTCCACACTGATCTCAACAAACCATTTCTGTATGGACCTCACTTTTGTGCACAGTGGCATTGTCATGCTGAAACAGGAAATGGTCTTCCCCAAACTGTTGCCACAAAGTTGGAATCACAGAATCATCTAGAATGTCATTGTATGCTGTAGTGTAAAGATTTCCCTTCACCGGAACTAAGAGAACTTGCCCAAACCATGAAAAACAGCCCCAGACCATTATTCCTCCTCCACCAAACTTTACAGTTGGCACTATACATTCGGAAAGGTAGCATTCTCCTGGCATCCGCCAAACTCAGAATCCTCCATCAAACTGCCAGGTGGTGAAGCGTGATTAATCACTCCAGAGAATGTGTTTCCACTGCTCCAGAATCCAATGGCAGCGAGCTTTACACCACTTGGTATTGCGCATGGTGATCTTAGGCTTATGCGCTGCTGGAGATCTATGGAAACCCATTTCATGAAGCTCCCAACGAACAGTTCTTGTGTTGACGTTGCTTCCAGAGGCAGTTTGGAACTCTGTAGTGAGTGTTGCAACCGAGGACAGACACATTTTTACGTGCTTCAGCACTCGGCGGTCCCGTTCTGTGAGCTTATGTGACCTACCACTTCGCTGGCTGAGCTGTTGTTGCTCCTAGATGTTTCCACTTCACAATAATATCACCTACAGTTGACCGGAGCAGCTCCTGCGTTTTCTTGGCTGTGTGCTTAGGGTCGTTGTGCTGTTGGAAGGTGAACTTTCACCCCAGTCTGAAGTCCTGAGCGCTCTGAGCAGGTTTTCATCAAGGGTCTCTCTCTACTTTGCTCCGTTCATCTTTCCCTCGATCCTGACTAATCTCCCAGTCCCTGCTGCGGAAAAACATCCCCACAGCATGATGCTGCCACCACCATGCTTCACTGTAGGGATGGTGCCAGGTTTCCTCCAGACGTGACACTTGGCATTCAGACCAAAGAGTTCAATCTTGGTTTCAGACCAGAGAATCTTGTTTCTCATTGTGTGAGAGTCCTTTTGGTGCCTTTTGGCAAACTTGAAGCGGGCTGTCATGTGCCTTTCACTGAGGTGTGGCTTCCATCTGGCCACTCTACCATAAAGGCCTGATGTGTGAGTGCTGCGGAGATGGTTGTCCTTCTGGAAAGTTCTCCCATCTCCACAGAGGAACTCTGGAGCTCTGTCAGAGTGACCATCGGGGTTCTTGGTCACCTCCCTGACCAAGGCCCTTCTCCCCCGATTACTCAGTTTGGCCAGACGGCCAGCTCTAGGAAGAGTCTTGGTGGTTCCAAACTTCTTCCATGTAAGAATGATGGAGGCCACTGTTTTTTGGGGCCTTCAATGCTGCAGATATTTTTTGGTACCCTTCCCCAGAGCTGTGCCTCGACACAATCATGTCTCGGAGCTCTACAGACAATTCCTTCGACCTCATGGCTTGGTTTTTGCTCTGACATGCACTGTCAACTGTGGGATCTTATATAGACAGGTGTGTGCCTGTCCAAATCATGTCCAATCAATTGAATTCACCACAGGTGGACTCCAATTAAGTTGTAGAAACACCAAGGACGATCAATGAAAACAGGATGCACCTGAGCTTAATTTAGAGTGTCATGGCAAAGGGTCTGAATAATTAAGGTATTTTTTTATACATTTGCAAAAATTTCAAAAAACCTGTTTTCACTTCGTCATTATGGGGGTTGTGTGTGTAGATTGATGTAAAAAAATAAAAAAATAAAAAAATATTTAATACATTTTAGAATAAGGCTGTAACATAACAAAATGTGGAAGAAGGGAAGGGGTCTGAATACTTTCCGAATGCACTGTAGGTACATCTCTGTTACCTGTCCTGTGCTCAACCAAGTCTCTCTCTCTGTCCTCTCTCTCTGTCCTCTCTCTCTGTCCTCCTCTGTCTCCTCTCTTTGTCCTCTCTCTCTCTGTCCTCTCTCTCTCTGTCGTCTCTCTCTCTCTCTGTCCTCTCTCTCTCTGTCGTCTCTCTCTCTCTCTGTCCTCTCTCTCTCTCTGTCGTCTCTCTCTGTCCTCTCTCCCTCGGTCTGTTCCAGGCGTGAACCCTAAGACCAACAAGAGCAGCTTTCTGACAAGCCAGCAGCAGCCTGGAAGGAGTGTGTGGGCCAACTCCTCTTTAACCAGGGCACAGGGAGCAGGACTGCCACTTACTAAAGGTTAAGAATCATTCTCTGCGGTAGCAGAGAGAACAGTCTATGACTAGGGTGGCTGCAGTCGTTGACAATCTTTAGGGCCTTCCTCTGACACCGCCTGGTATAGAGGTCCTGGATGGCAGGAAGCTTGGCCCTGGTGATGTACTGGGCCGTACGCACTACCCTCTGTAGTGCCTTGCGGTCGGAGGCAGAGCAGTTGCCATACCAGGCAGTGATGGAACGAGTCAGGATGCTCTCGATGGTGCAGCTGTAGAACCTTTTAATGAACCTAGTAATCTCGTATAGACTATTTAGAGAGTAGTTAATATTTCGTGGACAGACATAGTTTACGTGAGACTTTAGTTCTGCTTTTCGATTAGTGAATAGTTAATCTCATGTAGACTATATAGATTAGTGAATAGTTAATCTCATGTAGACTATATAGATTAGTGAATAGTTAATCTCATGTAGACTATATAGATTAGTGAATAGTTAATCTCATGTAGACTATATAGATTAGTGAATAGTTAATCTCATGTAGACTATATAGATTAGTGAATAGTTAGTCTCATATAGACTATATATATTAGTGAATAGTAATCTCATGTAGACTATATAGATTAGTGAATAGTAATCTCATGTAGACTATATATATTAGTGAATAGTTAGTATCATGTAGACTATATATATATTAATGAATAGTTAGTCTCATATAGACTTTAGTGAATAGTTAGTCTCATATAGACTTTAGTGAATAGTTAATCTCATATAGACTTTAGTGAATAGTTAGTCTCATACTAACTTTAGTGAATAGTTAGTCTCATATAGACTTTAGTGAATAGTTAATCTCATATAGACTTTAGTGAATAGTTAGTCTCATATAGACTATATAAATTAGTGAATAGTTAATCTCATATAGACTATATAGATTAGTGAATAGTTAATCTCATATAGACTATATAGATTAGTGAATAGTTAATGTCATATAGATTAGTGAATAGTTAGTCTCTGATTTGAGACATATAGGAATAGCTAACTGTAATATTCGTGCTGTTTGGTTTATTGATGTAGCAGAGTTAAAGAGGGGTTATTTATTTCCAGATAACTTCCTGAGTAACACCTACGACCCTGGCAGCGGTAGCAGTTACACGTCATCGTTTCAGACGGGATCAGCTGGACACAGGACCCATCACCTAGCAACCGTAGGAGGCAACTCCGCTAGTACGTCTCATCGCAACAGACCACACACACACACAGACAACACAACACACACACACACACACACACACACACACACACACACACACACACACACACACACACACACACCATAGTCATTCACCCTTCAGATGGTTTATGTACCATTTATTTACAGTATTCAATCAAACAACATCTACTCTATCTTCCATGTCTTTATTTCCTTAACTTCCTCTGTCTTTCTGAACTCTTTTCCTAGTTGACCTGAATGAGACTCCTGGGTTGTGTTGAGGAGACAGAATGAGACTCCTGGGTTGTGTTGAGGAGACAGAATGAGACTCCTGGGTTGTTTTGAGGAGACAGAATGAGACTCCTGGGTTGTGTCGAGGAGACAGAATGAGACTCCTGGGTTGTGTTGAGGAGACAGAATGAGACTCCTGGGTTGTGTCGAGGAGACAGAATGAGACTCCTGGGTTGTGTCGAGGAGACAGAATGAGACTCCTGGGTTGTGTCGAGGAGACAGAATGAGACTCCTGGGTTGTGTCGAGGAGACAGAATGAGACTCCTGGGTTGTGTCGAGGAGACAGAATGAGACTCCTGGGTTGTGTCGAGGAGACAGAATGAGACTCCTGGGTTGTGTCGAGGAGACAGAATGAGACTCCTGGGTTGTGTCGAGGAGACAGAATGAGACTCCTGGGTTGTGTCGAGGAGACAGAATGAGACTCCTGGGTTGTGTCGAGGAAGGCACTGAAGGTTTCATGAATAGAGCTGACATGATTCCTTACTATCCGTTCAATAGCGGCTGTTCCACCTAATATATTTCTATCTGAACGTTCCACAACGATGTACCCGTCTGAACAGGGCTTCCCGCTCTAACTTCTCCACTTTGATCTGACAGAGTACGAGGGACGGAAGTCCGTGAATCCTCAGACCCCTGGATCTTCTAGTCTCAACAGTGGAGGGAAGAACGCCTCGTCCAGACCTCCTCCTATCCAGCCTGTACACGGACGGGTGGACTGGGCCACCAAGTACGGAGGAGGCCACCGGTAGCACAGCCCACCGTAGCCATATGACTGGGAAGAGTACCCATATGACTGGGAAGAGTACCCGTTGACCCCACTGTAGCCATATGACTGGGAAGAGTACCCATTGACCCCACTGTAGCCATATGACTGAGAAGAGTACCCATTGACCCCACTGTAGCCATATGACTGGGAAGAGTACCCATTGACCCCACTGTAGCCATATGACTGAGAAGAGTACCCATATGACTGGGAAGAGTACCCATTGACCCCACTGTAGCCATATGACTGGGAAGAGTACCCATTGACCCCACTGTAGCCATATGACTGAGAAGAGTACCCATTGACCCCACCGTAGCCATATGACTGGGAAGAGTACCCATATGACTGGGAAGAGTACCCATTGACCCCACTGTACCCATATGACTGGGAAGAGTACCCATTGACCCCACTGTAGCCATATGACTGGGAAGAGTACCCATTGATTCCACCGTAGCCATATGACTGAGAAGAGTACCCATTGACCCCACTGTAGCCATATGACTGGGAAGAGTACCCATTGACCCCACTGTAGCCATATGACTGGGAAGAGTACCCATTGACCCCACCGTAGCCATATGACTGGGAAGAGTACCCGTTGACCCCACCGTAGCCATATGACTGGGAAGAGTACCCGTTGACCCCACTGTAGCCATATGACTGAGAAGAGTACCCATTGACCCCACTGTAGCCATATGACTGAGAAGAGTACCCATTGACCCCACCGTAGCCATATGACTGGGAAGAGTACCCATATGACTGGGAAGAGTACCCATTGACCCCACTGTAGCCATATGACTGAGAAGAGTACCCATTGACCCCACTGTAACCATATGACTGAGAAGAGTACCCATTGACCCCACTGTAGCCATATGACTGGGAAGAGTACCCATTGACCCCACTGTAGCCATATGACTGGGAAGAGTACCCATATGACTGAGAAGAGTACCCATTGACCCCACTGTAGCCATATGACTGAGAAGAGTACCCATTGACCCCACTGTAGCCATATGACTGGGAAGAGTACCCATATGACTGGGAAGAGTACCCATTGACCCCACTGTAGCCATATGACTGGGAAGAGTACCCATATGACTGGGAAGAGTACCCATCGACCCCACTGTAGCCATATGACTGAGAAGCGTACTCATTGACGGTGTACTTCCTGAATTGACTGGAATTGAATTGGAATTGAATTGGAATTGAATTGAATTGAATTGAATTGAATTGAATTGAAATGGAATTGGCTCCAACCCTGATGGGCATTACAACAGTCAGAACTGTTTCCCCTCTACTGAGAATCAACTCCGAGGAAGAATTCAATTTCCTGCAGAGCACCGTGAGCGGAGGGGCACTCCAGCTAGCGGGAAGAGGGACTATTTCCTGTCTGTGTGTGTACACACAGCATCATTCTAGTCTGTTAGCCTGAGTCTCTGGCTGTGTCCTGAATGGTACCCTCTTCCCCATAGGGCTCTGGTCATAGGTAGTGGACTATAATAGGGCTGCATTTGGGACTACACGATGTGATGTCAACTGTTGTCGTGTAGCTAGCTAGCATCGTTCCAGTCAGGGTACTGTACAATATTTCAGCATTACCTTCATTACATGTTTGTTATTATTTTTCTAGATTTTGTGAGAGTTGACTAAAAATAAAAGTATTATTTTACTACTAAAGCAGCCAATGAGTTCAAGTTATGCATACTTAATTTCTGTAAGATAACATTTGTCCGTATATCAAATATAAGTTTTATTCATAAAAAGTAATCGCAAAAAAAGCTTGGTCTGGACATTTCTTGAGAACATCTTCGATAAAATCATTATCAGTCTCTTCTTCTTGCTGAATACTTTTCGGTGTCATTGTATGAGGATAAAAACCTATTGTTTTGCATCTTCCATATACGATTTTGATTTATAGTCATGTGGAAAATGTGGAAAATCTTTTCTTTTTTTTATGTGTAATCTTTCTAAATTAATAACTATTTAAATGTAGTACATTGACAAAGAACAACGGTGAATCATTCTCTGGACACACGTCAACTGAGACAAACTTTCATGAATATGGATATATTCATACATTATATGTTTGTCGAGAAAGGTTTCATTTGTCAGTGTTTCTTTACATGAATGTCAATTCTGGCATCAAATTACTGTGTATATAAAATACATAAACAGTGAATATAAAACATTGACATTCCTAGATTGTACCCATTTATGAGTCATGTGGATTGTCTTAAGATGGCGCCGGAGAAGAAGGCTGACGTTTTATGTGTTCCCAACCAATTGTTTTTTTTTTTTAACGTATTTTGTACATAATGTTGCTGCTACCATCTCTTATGACCAAAAATTACTTCTGGACATCAGGACTGCGATTACTCACCACGGACAGGCAGAATCCTTTTTTTTCTTTAATAACGAGTCCGATGAGCCTGACGTGAATGATATACTGCTTTCTCGGGAACAGGCCCAGATCCCCGTGATTTGCATGAAGAGGAGGTGGAGAAATAGGGGCCAGAGGGCGGGCTGCCTTCTGAGAATTCGTAGGTGATTGAATAAACCCCCACTTCCTTCCATTCTGCTAGCAAACGTGCAATCTTTGGAGAATAAAATTGATGACCTACGCAGAAGATAAAACTACCAACATGACATTCAAAACTGTAATATCTTATGCTTCACGGAGTCGTGGCTGAACGACGACACTATCAACATACAGCTGGCTGGTTATACGATGCACCGGCAGGATAGAACAGCGGCGTCTGGTAAGACAAGGGGCGGAGGACTATGTATTTTTGTAAATAACAGCTGGTGCACGATATCTAAGGAAGTCTCGAGCTATTGCTCGCCTGAGGTAGAGTATCTCATGATAAGCTGTAGACTACACTATCTTCCTAGAGAGTTTTCAGCTGTATTTTTTGTTACATACCACCACAGACAGAGGCTGGCACTAAGACAGCATTGAATGAGCTGTATTCCACCATAAGCAAACAGGAAAATTCTCATCCAGAGGCGGCGCTCCTAGTGGCCGGGGACTTTAATGCAGGGAAACTTAAATCCGTTTTTACCAAACTTCTATCAGCATGTTAAATGTGCAACCAGAGGGGAAAAAACTCTGGACCACCTTTACTCCACATACAGAGACGCGTACAAAGCTCTCCCTCACCCTCCATTTGGCAAATCTGACCATAATTCCATCCTCCTGATTCCTGGTTACAGGCAAAAATTTAAGCACCAGTGACTAGATCAATAAAAAAAGTGGTCAGACGATGCAGATGCTAAGCTACGGGACTGTTTTGCTAGCACAGACTGGAATATGTTCCGGGATTCCTTCGATGGCATTGAGGAGTACTCCACATCAGTCACTGGCTTTATCAATAAGTGCATCAAGGACGTCGTCCCCACAGTGACTGTACGTACATACCCAAACCAGAAGCCATGGATAACAGGCAACATCCGCGCCGAGCTAACGGCTAGAGCTGCAGCTTTCAAGGAGCGGGACTCTAACCAGGAAGCTGATAAGAAATCCCGTTATGCCCTCTGACGAACCATCAAACAGGCAAAGCGTTAATACGGGGCTAAGATCGAATCGTACTACACCGGCTCTGACGCTCATTGGATGTGGCAGGGCTTGAAAACCATTACAGACTACAAAGGGAAGCACAGCCGAGAGCTGCCCAGTGACACGAGCCTACCAGACGAGCTAAACTACTTCTATGCTCGCTTCGGGGCAAATAACACTGAAACATACATGAGAGCACCAGCTGTTCCGGAAGACTGTGTGATCACACTCTCCGCAGCCAATGTGAGTAACTCCTTTAAACAGGTCAACATTCACAAGGCCACAGGGCCTGACGAATTACCATGATGTGTACTGCGAGCATGCGCTGACCAACTGGCAAGTGTCTTCACTGACATTTTCAACCTCTCCCTGACCAAGTCTGTAATACCTACATGTTTTAAGCAGACCACCATAGTCCCTGTGCCCAAAAACACTAAGGTAATCTGCCTAAATGACTACCGACTCATAGCACTCACGTCTGTAGCCATGAAGTGCTTTGAAAGGCTGGCCATGGCTTACATCAACACCATTATCCCAGAAACGTTAGACCCAATAATTTGCATACCGCCCCAACAGATCCACAGATGATGCAGTCTCTATTGCACTCCACACTGCCCTTTCCCACCTGGACAAAAGGAACACCTATGTGAGAATGCTATTCATTGACTACAGCTCAGGGTTCAACACCATAGTGCCCTCAAAGCTCATCACTAAGCTAAGGACCCTGGGACTTAACACCTCCCTCTGCAACTGGATCCTGGACTTCCTGACGGGCCGCCCCCAGGTGGTGAGGGTAGGTAGCAACACATCCACCACGCTGATCCTCAAAACAGGGGCCCCTCAGGGGTGCGTACTCAGTCCCCTCCTGTACACCCTGTTCACTCATGACTCCACTGCCAGGCACGACTCCAACACCATCATTAAGTTTGCCGATGACACAATCACCGACAACGATGAGACAGCCTATAGGCAGGAGGTCAGAGACCTGGCCGTGTGGTGCCAGGACAACAACTTCTGCCTCAACATGATCAAGACAAAGGAGATGATTGTGGACTACAGGAAAAGGAGGACCGAGCACACCCCCATTCTTATCGACGGGGCTGTAGTGGAGCAGGTTGAGAGCTTCAAGTTACTTGGTGTCCACATCACCAACAAACTAACATGGTCCAAGCACACCAAGACAGTCGTGAAGAGGGCACAACAAAACCTATTCCCCCTCAGGAGACTGAAAAGATTTTGCATGGGATTTTGCATGGTATACCCTGTCTGTCTTGTTGAGCTTTGACATGGAGTTTCTACCTGGTAAGGTCAGGCTAGGGTATATTAGCTATTCGGTGATGGTGTTTGTTCCGAACCCGCTACGGGGCTTTAGGTGCCAAGGATTTGGACATGTAGCAACAGTATGTAGAAGGGAGATCCCAGGATGTGGAAAGTGTGCAGGAGGGCATAGTCAGAGGGAGTGTGAAGTTGGGGTTGAGAAAGCACCGTGTGTAAACTGGGGGCACCTGTGCAGCTGGGAGTCTGAAGTGCCCTGTCCTACAGAGAGACAAATTGAGATTGCCAGAGTTCAAAAGAAGGTTTCATATGCTGAGGCAGTAAGGAAAATAGAGGATAACTCAAGGATGAGGGATTTGATCGGGAGCCCCCCCATTGAGGCCTGAAGAGAGAGATCCAGAGAAAATGAATTTTTAGTAAGGTTGAATTTCATGCATTTATAACCATGGTAATCAACTGCACTGCATTGATGGAGCGGAAATCACAGAAGATAGATGTGGTAGTTGCAGCAGCAGATAAATATTTGGATGTGAGAGATTTCAGTGCAGAAGATCTACAGGAAGTTGAGAGAAGGGGTTCCATCCTGCCATGCTGACGGCCTCGTGTAGGCTCGTTTAGGGCCAAATAAGTGGTTTGGGGAGAGTGTATAGGTAAGGTGCAGTGTTAGACAGAGGTGCAATAAAAAAAATCCCTTTTTTATTTTTTTCAAAATGTGCAATCCGCACTCTGACCTGCGAAAGGCAGCAATATGCAACACAGCGTTCAGTCTGCCGGAAATTCACACGAAGAAGAAGTTGGTTATCAGTCTGAGAAAAAGCCGTGAACTGGTCGCTGGCTGGAGATTTCACTTTTATCCTGAAGGAAAGTACGTTGCTTCGTGGTGAATGAGTAGGTAACGGACAATGGTCGTACTAAACGTCGTTAGCTAACTACTACCCACAGATAGTTTGCTACTAGCAAATGTAATGTTTTGCTAGCTGGCTAAAAACACCGAAGTAGCTAGCTTACCTCTAGCTAAATCAGGAGAGGCGGTTTTGCTTGTCACGAGATGGTTGCCTCATACCCTAGCAAGCAAATCCACTGTCTGTGTAACGTTAATGTTAGCTATTTTAGCAAAAATAGTGGTAACGTTACTAACTAGCTCACTACTAGCCTCTGCCGTCTCAATATTTTAGCTACGTTAGCTCACATGACCTGCTGCACCTGCAACTGTTTTACGTTAGTAACTTTAAGTTGAACTTACTAACAACGCTGGTTAGTAGTGTTAACTAACTGACGTTTAGCGTAGCAACATAACTAGCTAGCTATCTAGCTAACGTTAATTATCTAACCAACGTTAGTCTGTTAACTTCTGTTTTCCCCAGATCTCTTGGGACGGTTTAATTCCTCCGGTTAGGGGTGTTTTAAAACTAGCAGTATGTTCGGGAAGAAGAAGAGGGCTCCGTTGCCAAAGGGCCAGGGCGCCGCTGCAGCCAAACAGGTGAGGGACACATCACCTGTGTGTGTCACAACGTAAAATGACAACGAGGAGGCTGGCTGGCTAACCTCTCTCTCTCACACACACACACACACACTATCCTATGTCAATATTCACTTTCCTTGGTTCCAGATGGGTTTGTTTGTTGACTTCAACCCAGAGGCGATGACGCAGGACATCGATGATCCGACCGTGGATGATGCTGATCTAGAGGCCGAGTTATCAGCTCTCACTGGGGGCAAGCCTGCTGGAGGGAGACTAAAGCAGAAGGGTAAGTCTCCACACACTTTGTTGTAATCGTGGTTAGAGGCGGGTGGCCGAGTGGTTAGAGGCGGGTGGCCGAGTGGTTAGAGGCGGGTGGCCGAGTGGTTAGAGGCGAGTGGCCGAGTGGTTAGAGGCGGGTGGCCGGGTGGTTAGAGGCGGGTGGTTAGAGGCGGGTGGCCGGGTGGTTAGAGGCGGGTGGTTAGAGGCGGGTGGCCGGGTGGTTAGAGGCGGGTGGCCGGGTGGTTAGAGGCGGGTGGCCGGGTGGTTAGAGGCGGGTGGCCGGGTGGTTAGAGGCGGGTGGCCGGGTGGTTAGAGCGTTGAGCCAGTAACAGAAAGGTTGCTGGACCGAATCCCCAAGCTGACAAGGTAAAAATCTGTCGTTCTGCCCCTGAACAAGGCAGTTCCTAGGCCATCATTGAAAGTAAGAATTTGTTCTTAACTGACTTGTCATGTTAAATAAAGGTAAAATAAATAAATAAAATACAAGAACTAAACAGCTTCCAGAAAGTATTCATACCCCTTGACTTTCTCACCAATCTACACACAATACCCCATAATGACAAAGTGAAAACATGTTTGTAGAAATTGTAGCAAATTTATTTGGAATTAAATACGGAAATATCTAATCTACATAAGTATTCACACTTTTGGTGGCGATTTTAAAAGCTTCGAGTCTTCTTGGGTATGTCAATCAGCTTTGCACATCTGGGATTTTATTCCATTCTTCTTTGCATATTTCTCAAGCTCTGTTAAGTTAGATGGGGAGTGGCGGTGAATAGGAATCTTCACGTCTTTCCATAGATTTTAAATGGGATTTAAGTCTGGGGTTTGGCTGGGCCACTCAATGACTTATACATTCTAGTTATGAAGCTGTTCCAGTGTTGCTTTGGCTGTGTGCTTGGTCATTGTCCTGTTGGAATGTGAATCTTTGCCCCCAGTGTAAAGTCGTTTGCACTCTGAAGCTGGTTCTCATCAAGGATTTACCTGTATTTGGCTCCATTCTTTGTTCCCCTCTGGTCCTTACAAGTGTCCCAGTCTCTGCCGCTGTAAAGCTTTCCCATAGCATGATGCTGCCACCACCATGCTTCACGGTAGGGATGGTGTTAGATGGGTGATGAGCTGTGCCTGGTTTTCTCCAGACCACTTTTCATTCAGGCTCAAGAGTTCAATTTGTCTCATCAGACCACATATTCTTTTGCCGTACGCGCTGAGTTTTTCACGTGCCTTTTTTGCAAACTCCAGACATGCTGTCATGTGCCTTGTTTCTCAGGAGTGGTTTCCATCTGGCCACTCCCCCCATAAAGCCCAGATTGGTGGAGTGTTGTAGAGACTGTTGTCCTTCTGGAAGGTTCTCCCATCTCAGCCAAGGAACTCTGTAGTTATGTCAGTGATCATAGGGTTCTTGGTCACCTCCCTGACCAAGGTCCTCCTTTCCTGGTTGATCAGTTTGGTCAGACGGCCAGCTATAGGCAGAGTCTGAGTAGTTCCATATTTTTCCCTTTTCCCAGTAATGGCGACCGCTGTGCTCTTTGGAAACTTTCAACATTCTAGAAACTGTTTTATACCCTTCCCCAGATATACTGTATGCCTCATCACAATTCTATCTCTGTGATCTATGGACAGTTCTTTGGACTTCATGGTTTTGTGTCTATGACATGCACTGTCAACTGTGGGACCTTTGATATAGACTGGTGTTTGTTTTTTCAAAATCATGTTCAAATAATTGAATTGGCCACATGTGTACTCGATGGAGTATTGTATGTAGATGGGTGACAGATTTTAAATGTTTTATTTAATCCATTTTGAATTCGGGTTGCAACACAAGAAAATGTGTAATAAGTCGAGGTGTATGAATACTTTCTGAAGGCACTGTAGATGTACTTTAATAAAATCCATTAATTAATATAATGAGATACAATTTCAAAGTTTTAATTAGCGATGAAATCTGCATTAGGGAACAGCGCCACTGTTCGCCGCCTTCATTGTTTTTGTTGATGAAGGACGGTGAGGAGCGTCCAGCAGCGTGGTAGAAACGTTATTCCTTTGAGGGTCATAGGTCATCCTTGTGATCACGTTTTATCTTTTAAAAAAATAATAAAATCACAAGATGGAACCCCCTGTTAATTTAGAATATTTCTCCTACTGATTACGCCGCTGATATGTTTCACTAATTCTTATGTCTCTCTGTCCCAGCCCCCTTACCTATGGAGAATATAGCCAGAATGGCAGAGGAGTGTATGAAGGATATATACGATGATGATGATGATGATGATGATAACCTGGAAGATGATGAAGATTTATTGGTAACTGTTTGTGTTTATTTCAGTCTATTTTTGATCATTACTTATTGTGTGTGTGTGTGTGTGTGTGACTCACTGCGTTGTGTGTGTGTGTGTGTGTGTGTGTGTGCGACTCACTGCGTTGTGTGTGTGTCAGTGTTGCGTTGAACCTGTGATAAACATGTTTTGTTTACCTATGTTACCAGGCTGAGCTGCAGGAAGTGGTGGGCGACGAGGAAACGGAGGATCGTGTGACACCCACCTCCACGGAAGAGACTCCACAATCACCACCCCAGGTAACTAACATGATATCACCTGCCTATACAAACTAAGTTGTATCCTGTAAATCCAGCGTGTGACTTTTTAGTTTTGACGGTGTTACCTGTGTGTATGAAATACTGAAGCGTGTAATAAGTGTTAATGGGCTTGTCAGTCACGTCTCTAATCAGAGCGTCGTCAACTACAATGCAAACAGCACTTACATTTCCATTCTCAACAGACTCTGGCAAACAAGTGGAGTGAAATACTATTTTACAATACTGAAATGTGTGACTCCTCTTTCCCTTATGCCACTACTGTTTTTGTGTCAGTTTGAAGTGGCTCAAGTTAATAGTAGTACATGAAATGGACTGCTTGTGTTAGTTTGTGTACAGGTATAATTTCGATGCTTATGCTGTGATAATGTGCTGCGACAGTCAGACGTAGTCTTGGAACCCGGGCTCACGTTGGGACGTAGTCTTGCAACCCGGGCTCACGTTGGGACGTAGTCTTGCAACCCGGGCTCACGTTGGGACGTAGTCTTGGAACCCGGGCTCACGTTGGGACGTAGTCTTGCAACCCGGGCTCACGTTGGGACGTAGTCTTGCAACCCGGGCTCACGTTGGGACGTAGTCTTGGAACCCGGGCTCACGCTGGGACGTAGTCTTGGAACCCGGGCTCACGTTGGGACGTAGTCTTGCAACCCGGGCTCACGTTGGGACGTAGTCTTGGAACCCGGGCTCACGTTGGGACGTAGTCTTGCAACCCGGGCTCACGTTGGGACGTAGTCTTGGAACCCGGGCTCACGTTGGGACGTAGTCTTGCAACCCGGGCTCACGTTGGGACGTAGTCTTGCAACCCGGGCTCACGTTGGGACGTAGTCTTGGAACCCGGGCTCACGTTGGGACGTAGTCTTGGAACCCGGGCTCACGTTGGGACGTAGTCTTGCAACCCGGGCTCACGTTGGGACGTAGTCTTGCAACCCGGGCTCACGTTGGGACGTAGTCTTGCAACCCGGGCTCACGTTGGGACGTAGTCTTGCAACCCGGGCTCACGTTGGGACGTAGTCTTGGAACCCGGGCTCACGTTGGGACGTAGTCTTGCAACCCGGGCTCACGTTGGGACGTAGTCTTGCAACCCGGGCTCACGTTGGGACGTAGTCTTGCAACCCGGGCTTATGTTTTTTTACATGTAATTTTTTTTTGACTTGGGCAACTAGGGGTAAGTGCCTTGCTCAAGGGCACCATGACAGATTTTTCATCTAATCGGCTTGGTGATTCGAACCAGTAACCTTTTGATTACTGTCCCAACACTGTTAACTACTAGGCTACCTACCAGCTTCCTGTGATGATGTGCTCCAACTTTCAGGCTCAGTCTTGGTTCTGACTTTCAGGCTCAGTCTTGGTTCTGACTTTCAGGCTCAGTCTTGGTTCTGACTTTCAGGCTCAGTCTTGGTTCTGACTTTCAGGCTCAGTCTTGGTTCTGACTTCCAGGCTCAGTCTTGGTTCTGACTTCCAGGCTCAGTCTTGGTTCTGACTTCCAGGCTCAGGCTCGGTTCTGGCTTCCAGGCTCAGGCTCGGTCTTGGCTTCCAGGCTCAGTCTTGGCTTCCAGGCTCAGTCTTGGCTTCCAGGCTCAGTCTTGGCTTCCAGGCTCAGTCTTGTAACCCGGCTTCCCACTTGTTTTTCCAACTCGGAAGGTCACATGCAGAGCCTTCAGAAAGTATTCACCTCCCTGGACTTTTTCCACATTTTGATGTGTTACAGCCTGATTTTAACATGTATTAAATGTTACTGGCCTGCACACAATACCCCATAATGTCAAAGTGGAATTATGTTTTTAGTTAAAAAAATAACACATTTTTATGAAAAGCTGAAATGTCTTGTGTCAATAAGTATTCAACCCCTTTGTTATGGCAATCCTTAAGTTCAGAAGTACAAATGTGCTTAAGTCACATAATAAGTTGCATGGATTCACTCTGTGTGCAATAATAGTGTTTAACATGATTTCTGAATGACTACCTCATCTCTGTACCTCACACATACAATTATCTGTAAGGTCCCTCAGTCAAGCAGTGAATTTCACACAGATTCAACCACAAAGACCAGGGAGGTTTCCCGAGGCCTCGCAAAGAAGGACACCTATTGGTAGATGGGGATTAACAAAAAAACAAAGCAGACATTGAATATCCCTTTGATCATGGTGAAAATATTTAAAAAAAGGTAAAAATAAAATAAAAACATCTGAGGAGGTCATTTGCAATTTAATTTTGCAATTACTATTCACAAACAAGTTAGTCAGAGTCTGTCTATTAATTACACTTTGGATGGTGTATCAATACACCCAGTCACTACAGGGGTCCTTCCTAACTCAGTTGCCGTAGATGAAGGAAACCAAGTTTTCACTCGTTATGGCGTATTTTGTGTAGAATGGTGAGAAAATAAATGTAATCAATTTTGAATTGTCTATTACACAAATGTGCAATAAGTCAAGGGGTATGAATACTTCTTGAAGGCACTGTAACGTGTATTGTCAGAAACCTATATTTACAATACTTCACAATACACATGAACACTGAATTATCAAACTTGGTTGTTGTTCTTATCATCAGTTAGCAAGGGCTCCTCCTGCAGTACCTGGCAGTCTGCAGCACACCTTGGAGGAGAGACTGAGTATGTACCGGACAGCTGTAGCCCACGCCAAGGCCTCGGGGGAATCGTCTAAAGCACGGCGATACGACAGAGGGCTCCAGGTGGTGATGCTAATTTGTAGTTCACTATAAACTCTCATGTCCTGCTGTGTTTTAGTGTAGAGCTGGTGCAAAAGCATGTACTCCTTGTTGCTCTCCAGAGCCTATATTCACAAAGCTTCTCAGAGTGTAAACACTGATCTAGAATCAGTTTGCCCTTTAATAAAATATAAATATCATAATGAATAAGATCATATGGTCAGGAAGGACCTGATCTAAGATCAGCACTACGCTGAGACAATTTGCTAATAGTCCTAGCAGGAGGATTTGACTACCCCCCCCCCCCCCTCTGATCTAAAGTCCGAATAGCTTTTTTTGTCCCGTCTCCTTATCTCTCTGTTTCTCCACAGAGCCTGGAGTCCATGCTGGTGTCATTGAAGAAGGGGAGGAAGGTGGATGAGGCTGACATCCCCCCACCTGTAGCCGGTGGAGCCCCTACCTCCACCGGCCCCCCACGACGTGCTCCTCCCCCTCCGCCCTCTGTTCTTCAACCTGAACCGACACCTCCACAACAGCAGGGGGAGCCAGAGGCTGCTGCTCCTGCTGAAACGTTACCTGTACCTGTTTCCCCTGAGGCAGTGTCACCCAGCAGTGAGGAGGAGCTTTCATCTATCTCCACCCTGGCCACTGTTAGCAGCCATCCTAGCACTGAGGGAGAGGAAGAGACTGGACAGGCCAGCACAGGTCACACAGGAAGTCAATCAATTAATGATTGTTACTGTTACTTAGTCAATCATTTCAATCAATTTATTTTTACCATGTGGGCAGCTGCAATTTAACACAGATTAGATAAATGATACAGGAAACAAGAATCACCTGCCTCCAAACAAATGAATGTTACATTTGTTTGTCTACAGGAGGTTCACTACACTCCTGGATGTGGTTGTGAATGCTGTCTACACTCCTGGATGTGGTTGTGAATGCTGTCTACACTCCTGGATGTGGTTATGAATGCTGTCTTCACTACACTCCTGGATGTGGTTATGAATGCTGTCTTCACTCCTGGATGTGGTTATGAATGCTGTCTTCACTCCTGGATGTGGTTATGAATGCTGTCTACACTCCTGGATGTGTTTGTGAATGCTGTCTTCTACACTCCTGGATGTGGTTGTGAATGCTGTCTACACTCCTGGATGTGGTTGTGAATGCTGTCTTCACTCCTGGATGTGTTTGTGAATGCTGTCTACTACACTCCTGGATGTGGTTGTGAATGATGTCTTCTACACTCCTGGATGTGGTTGTGAATGCTGTCTTCTACACTCCTGGATGTGGGTATGAATGCTGTCTTCTACACTCCTGGATGTGGGTATGAATGCTGTCTTCTACACTCCTGGATGTGGGTATGAATGCTGTCTTCTACACTCCTGGATGTGGTTGTGAATGCTGTCTTCTACACTCCTGGATGTGGTTGTGAATGCTGTCTACACTCCTGGATGTGGTTGTGAATGCTGTCTTCACTCCTGGATGTGTTTGTGAATGCTGTCTACTACACTCCTGGATGTGGTTGTGAATGATGTCTTCTACACTCCTGGATGTGGTTGTGAATGCTGTCTTCTACACTCCTGGATGTGGGTATGAATGCTGTCTTCTACACTCCTGGATGTGGGTATGAATGCTGTCTTCTACACTCCTGGATGTGGGTATGAATGCTGTCTTCTACACTCCTGGATGTGGGTATGAATGCTGTCTACACTCCTGGATGTGGGTATGAATGCTGTCTTCACTCCTGGATGTGGGTATGAATGCTGTCTTCACTCCTGGATGTGGTTGTGAATGCTGTCTTCTACACTCCTGGATGTGGTTGTGAATGCTGTCTTCTACACTCCTGGATGTGGTTGTGAATGCTGTCTTCTACACTCCTGGATGTGGGTATGAATGCTGTCTTCTACACTCCTGGATGTGGGTATGAATGCTGTCTTCTACACTCCTGGATGTGGGTATGAATGCTGTCTTCTACACTCCTGGATGTGGGTATGAATGCTGTCTACACTCCTGGATGTGGGTATGAATGCTGTCTACACTCCTGGATGTGGGTATGAATGCTGTCTACACTCCTGGATGTGTGTATGAATGCTGTCTACACTCCTGGATGTGGGTGTGAATGCTGTCTACACTCCTGGATGTGGGTGTGAATGCTGTCTTCTACACTCCTGGATGTGGGTGTGAATGCTGTCTTCTACACTCCTGGATGTGGGTGTGAATGCTGTCTTCTACACTCCTGGATGTGGTTGTGAATGCTGTCTTCTACACTCCTGGATGTGGTTATGAATGCTGTCTACTACACTCCTGGATGTGGTTATGAATGCTGTCTACTACACTCCTGGATGTGGTTGTGAATGCTGTCTACTACACTCCTGGATGTGGTTGTGAATGCTGTCTTCACTACACTCCTGGATGTGGTTGTGAATGCTGTCTTCTACACTCCTGGATGTGGTTGTGAATGCTGTCTTCACTCCTGGATGTGGTTGTGAATGCTGTCTTCTACACTCCTGGATGTGGTTGTGAATGCTGTCTACTACACTCCTGGATGTGGTTGTGACACTCCTGGATGTGGTTGTGAATGCTGTCTACACTCCTGGATGTGGTTGTGAATGCTGTCTTCACTCCTGGATGTGGTTGTGAATGCTGTCTTCACTCCTGGATGTGGTTATGAATGCTGTGTATCTCTGTGTTCTCCTCTGATCCCACAGTAGGCGAGGACACGAAGGCGATGCTGTTAGGCAGACAGAGAGAGTACAAAGTGGCAGCTCTGAAAGCCAAGCAGCAAGGAGACATGGAACAAGTCAAACTCTACTTCAGGACCAGCAAGGTCACTGTTTTATGTTTTGAGGGGTCAAAAAGTGTTGACAATTTAAAGAATAGGTCCCCTCCCCCCAACCCATCTTTTACGCTGCTGCTACTCTCTGTTCATCATATATCCATAGTCACTTTAACCATATCTACATGTACATACTACCTCAATATGCCTGACTAACAGGTCTCTGTCAGTAGCCTCGCTACTGTATATAGCCTCGCTACTGTATATAGCCTGTATTTTTACAGTTTTATTTCTTTACCTTCCTATTGTTCACCTAATACCTTACTTGCACTATTGCTTAAAGCCTGTAAGTAAGCATTCCACTGTAAGGTCTACAGCTGATGTATTTGGCGCACGTGACAAATAAACTTTGATTTGATTAGCTTAGGCTCTTCCAGGAATAAGCTAGGGGAGTAATGTATTAGGCTCTTCCAGGAATAAGCTAGGGGAGTAATGTATTAGGCTCTTCCAGGAATAAGCTAGGGGAGTAATGTATTAGGCTCTTCCAGGAATAAGCTAGGGGAGTAATGTATTAGGCTCTTCCAGGAATAAGTTAGGGGTGTAATGTATTATCTCTTGGGGATGAGCCTGGTGAAGGTTTTGTGGTCTATCCTCTACAACTCTGGCAGTTATCTGACAAAGTGATGCATGGAGAGTCTTAACAGCAGCCTTGTTGCTACTATAGAAGCTGGAGGAGAGAGATGTTCACTAGGGAAGCTGGAGGAGAGAGATGTTCACTAGGGAAGCTGGAGGAGAGAGATGTTCACTAGGGAAGCTGGAGGAGAGAGATGTTCACTAGGGAAGCTGGAGGAGAGAGATGTTCACTAGGGAAGCTGGAGGAGAGAGATGTTCACTAGGGAAGCTGGAGGAGAGAGATGTTCACTAGGGAAGCTGGAGGAGAGAGATGTTCACTAGGGAAGCTGGAGGAGAGAGATGTTCACTAGGGAAGCTGGAGGAGAGAGATGTTCACTAGGGAAGCTGGAGGAGAGAGATGTTCTCTGTGTATTAAACTAGGGCAGCTGCAGAAGTTGTTTGAGTCCATCTGTATCTGTGTGTCTCTTTTGCTTTCTCTCTCGTTGTCCTGTTCCTCACGGAGTCCCTGGAGTTATCTGAGGCATGCAAAACATGTAGGAAGTCAACAAAGACTGCCATTGTGATATCTGGTTGTTGTCTGTGTTTTTTGGTTGCAGAGGTTTGACGCGGTGATTGACGCGTTGGAGAAGGGGCAGGAGGTGGACCTGAGTGGCCTGCCACCCTCACTGTCCTCGGGTAAGGAGTGTGACCACAGGACTGATCTGAAATGGCTCCCTAGTCCCTATATAGCCACTACTTTGACCAGAGCCCTATGGCACCCTATTCCCTATGTAGTGCACTACTTTAGGCCAGATCCTTATCAGAACCACTGCACTATATAGAGAATGGAGCCATTTTGGAAACAGTAAGATGTTATTTAAAAAATAAAAATAAATACTATTTGATTAGTCATCATTTATCATCCGTTGCGCTGTCTTTAGGGGTCATCTCGGCCTTGTCTGGCCCAGAAAAAGAACCCGGTCCTGGACAGACCTCGAGCCCCAATCCCCCTGCCTCCACACCTCCAGCCCCCTCTGCTGTCCCTGCCCAGCCTAAAGACGTGCTGGAGGCCCTGGAGCAGAGGAGAGACAGGTATCAGGAGGCCTGCGCCCAGGCCAAAGCCAGCGGAGACGACCGCAAGGCCCGTATGCACGAGCGCATCGCCAAGGTAACGCCTCCTAAGACCTAACCTTAACCGTGTAGAACAATCAATAACGATCAATCACAAAGTACTTAAAACCCTTTCGGTCCCGAGACTCCATCAAAAATCGCCTTTTCATTTGTTTGTCTTTCATGTGTCTTCATGTCCAGCCCTTTTATATTGATCCTCACAATGAAGTGTTTTACCATGTTCTTTATAGGATAAACAGGGCTACAAGTTGAACACAAAACAGTTTGACATAAACTGTTTCATTCATGAGTTTTATTGACAAATGGCAACAACAACAAAAATGCCTAATCAAAAACCTGACACTGTCCTGGGATTTCCTATGATCTTCTATGTAGTAGAACCCCTTACAGTATTATAGACACTATGTCCTGGGATTTACTATGATCTTCTATGTAGAAGAACCCCTTACAGTATTATAGACACTATGACCTGGGATTTACTATGATCTTCTATGTAGAAGAACCCCTTACAGTATTATAGACACTATGACCTGGGATTTACTATGATCTATGTAGAAGAACCCCTTACAGTATTATAGACACTATGACCTGGGATTTACTATGATCTATGTAGAAGAACCCCTTACAGTATTATAGACACTATGTCCTGGGATTTACTATGATCTTCTATGTAGTAGAACCCCTTACAGTATTATAGACACCATGTCCTGGGATTTCCTATGTAGAAGAACCCCTTACAGTATTATAGACACCATGTCCTGGGATTTACTATGATCTTCTATGTAGAAGAACCCCTTACAGTATTATAGACACTATGTCCTGGGATTTACTATGATCTTCTATGTAGAAGATCCCCTTACAGTATTATAGACACTATGTCCTGGGATTTACTATGTAGAAGAACCCCTTACAGTATTATAGACACTATGACCTGGGATTTCCTATGATCTTCTATGTAGAAGAACCCCTTACAGTATTATAGACACTATGACCTGGGATTTACTATGATCTTCTATGTAGTAGAACCCCTTACAGTATTATAGACACTATGTCCTGGGATTTACTATGATCTTCTATGTAGAAGAACCCCTTACAGTATTATAGACACTATGTCCTGGGATTTACTATGATCTTCTATGTAGAAGAACCCCTTACAGTATTATAGACACTATGACCTGGGATTTCCTATGATCTTCTATGTAGAAGAACCCCTTACAGTATTATAGACACCATGTCCTGGGATTTACTATGTAGAAGAACCCCTTACAGTATTATAGACACTATGACCTGGGATTTCCTATGATCTTCTATGTAGAAGAACCCCTTACAGTATTATAGACACTATGACCTGGGATTTACTATGATCTTCTATGTAGAAGAACCCCTTACAGTATTATAGACACTATGACCTGGGATTTACTATGATCTTCTATGTAGAAGAACCCCTTACAGTATTATAGACACTATGTCCTGGGATTTACTATGATCTTCTATGTAGTAGAACCCCTTACAGTATTATAGACACCATGTCCTGGGATTTCCTATGTAGAAGAACCCCTTACAGTATTATAGACACCATGTCCTGGGATTTCCTATGTAGAAGAACCCCTTACAGTATTATAGACACTATGTCCTGGGATTTACTATGATCTTCTATGTAGAAGATCCCCTTACAGTATTATAGACACCATGTCCTGGGATTTACTATGTAGAAGAACCCCTTACAGTATTATAGACACTATGACCTGGGATTTCCTATGATCTTCTATGTAGAAGAACCCCTTACAGTATTATAGACACTATGACCTGGGATTTACTATGATCTTCTATGTAGTAGAACCCCTTACAGTATTATAGACACTATGTCCTGGGATTTACTATGATCTTCTATGTAGAAGAACCCCTTACAGTATTATAGACACCATGTCCTGGGATTTACTATGTAGAAGAACCCCTTACAGTATTATAGACACTATGACCTGGGATTTCCTATGATCTTCTATGTAGAAGAACCCCTTACAGTATTATAGACACCATGTCCTGGGATTTACTATGTAGAAGAACCCCTTACAGTATTATAGACACTATGACCTGGGATTTCCTATGATCTTCTATGTAGAAGAACCCCTTACAGTATTATAGACACTATGACCTGGGATTTACTATGATCTTCTATGTAGAAGAACCCCTTACAGTATTATAGACACTATGACCTGGGATTTACTATGATCTTCTATGTAGTAGAACCCCTTACAGTATTATAGACACTATGACCTGGGATTTACTATGATCTTCTATGTAGAAGATCCCCTTACAGTATTATAGACACTATGTCCTGGGATTTACTATGATCTTCTATGTAGAAGATCCCCTTACAGTATTATAGACACCATGTCCTGGGATTTCCTATGTAGAAGAACCCCTTACAGTATTATAGACACCATGTCCTGGGATTTCCTATGTAGAAGAACCCCTTACAGTATTATAGACACTATGACCTGGGATTTACTATGATCTTCTATGTAGAAGATCCCCTTACAGTATTATAGACACTATGTCCTGGGATTTACTATGATCTTCTATGTAGAAGATCCCCTTACAGTATTATAGACACCATGTCCTGGGATTTCCTATGTAGAAGAACCCCTTACAGTATTATAGACACTATGACCTGGGATTTACTATGATTTTCTATGTAGTAGAACCCCTTACAGTATTATAGACACTATGTCCTGGGATTTACTATGATCTTCTATGTAGAAGATCCCCTTACAGTATTATAGACACTATGACCTGGGATTTACTATGATTTTCTATGTAGTAGAACCCCTTACCTTCTAATGACTCTTGTGTAGCTTGTGAGCGTCATAGACCAAAACATGTCACGTGTCTCAGCTTTTCAGAGATGGCTTTTAATAGTTTTGTAGCTCAAATCATCATTCAGACAATTTTGTAAAAAGATTTAACCCCGGTCCCCTTCGGGATCCGCCATTATCTCTAGCGCAGCCCCCGTTAATCACACAGATGGTTGGCGTCTGCGGGCGGTTGGCTGGCGTCTGCGGGCGGTTGGCTGGCGGTTGGCTGGCGTCTGTAGAAGAAATAAAACAATCCAATGTAGCTCAAACACACAATGTTTTTTAAAAAAGGGGTTAAAGTTCAAAACGTGCCAGCGTTACGATGGGACTCGATCCATGCCTAAATCCTTATCACCTTTTGACCTCTGGTTATTAGAGGACTTTGATATGACCCTTGACCTGTTCCCACAGCAATACCAGAGTGCCATCCGCACCCACAAAGCAGGAAGAGCTGTCAACTATGATGAGCTTCCTGTCCCCCCAGGTGAGTCCTGTACATCAAGCTGGTTCACTAGAGAAACAGGAGATAAGCTCTTGTTCCATTAGTAATGTTAGATACTGAATGTAATAACAGATCAATTATTGTAGTTTTGTTGTAGTTGTGTATAAACAATAGTTTTTTTTGTAGTTATGTTTGTTTGATCCAATCAGAAGGACTTATCTGCATCCAACAGGGTTTCATCCAATCCCTGGCCAGGAGGGGGGTGCGGGAGCTGAGCAGGGATTCGCTGCCGTGCTGGAGGCAGCCAATAAGCTGGCATCTGAGGAAACCATAGCGACAGGAGAGGAGGAAGGAGAGAATGAGGAGGTAAACTATTTTTTTTCCTTCCAATATAGTGCATTAGAAACGACCTTATTCCTCTATAGAGCACAACTAGTGCCCCAGGCCTCTGTGTGGCAGCCCTAACACTATGTGGGAAAGGGGGGATACCTAGTCAGTTGTACGACTGAAACGTGTCTTCTACATTTAACCCAACCCATCTGAATCAGAGAGGGGGGCTGCCTTAATCGACATCCACGTCATCGGCGCCCGGGGAACAGTGGGTTAACTGCCTTGCTCAGGGGAAGAACGAAATATTTTTAACTTGTCAGCTCAGGGATTCGATCCAGCAACCTTTGGGGCAAAAGTAGTGTACTACAGCATGGGGAATAGGGTGGGATTTGAGACATAGGGGTTAGTGTGTTGATTGTCTGTGCTCCTATCCACAGAGCAAGCCTCCTGTTCCTGAGTTAAAGAAGCCCATGTTGGCTGTTCCTCCCACGACCCAGAGGCCGAAGAGGAGCACCTCTCCCTCTGCAGACAGGACCCACCAGAGAGAGAGCCTGTCTGCTACAGGTCAGTCCCTAGCCCTATCTTTAGCCCCCTGCCCTTTAGCCCTATCTCTAGCCCCCTACCCTTTAGCCCTATCTCTAGCCCCCTACCCTTTAGCCCCATCTCTAGCCCCCTGCCCTTTAGCCCTATCTCTAGCCCCCTGCCCTTTAGCCCCATCTCTAGCCCCCTACCCTTTAGCCCCATCTCTAGCCCCCTGCCCTTTAGCCCCATCTCTAGCCCCCTGCCCTTTAGCCCTATCTCTAGCCCCCTACCCTTTAGCCCTATCTCTAGCCCCCTACCCTTTAGCCCTATCTCTAGCCCCCTACCCTTTAGCCCTATCTCTAGCCCCCTGCCCTTTAGCCCCATCTCTAGCCCCCTACCCTTTAGCCCTATCTCTAGCCCCCTACCCTTTAGCCCTATCTCTAGCCCCCTGCCCTTTAGCCCCATCTCTAGCCCCCTGCCCTTTAGCCCCATCTCTAGCCCCCTGCCCTTTAGCCCCATCTCTAGCCCCCTGCCCTTTAGCCCCATCTCTAGCCCCCTGCCCTTTAGCCCTATCTCTAGCCCCCTGCCCTTTAGCCCTATCTCTAGCCCCCTGCCCTTTAGCCCTATCTCTAGCCCCCTGCCCTTTAGCCCTATCTCTAGCCCCCTAGCCTTTAGCCCTATCTCTAGCCCCCTAGCCCTTTAGCCCTATCTCTAGCCCCCTGCCCTTTAGCCCTATCTCTAGCCCCCTGCCCTTTAGCCCTATCTCTAGCCCCCTGCCCTTTAGCCCTATCTCTAGCCCCTTGCCCTATCTCTAGCCCCTTTAGCCCTATCTCTAGCCCCTTTAGCCCTATCTCTAGCCCCTTGCCCTTTAGCCCCATCTCTAGCCCCCTGCCCTTTAGCCCCGTCTCTAGCCCCCTACCCTTTAGCCCCGTCTCTAGCCCCCTTCCCTTTAGCCCCATCTCTAGCCCCATGCCCTTTAGCCCTATCTCTAGCCCCCTACCCTTTAGCCCTATCTCTAGCCCCCTACCCTTTAGCCCTATCTCTAGCCCCCTACCCTTTAGCCCTATCTCTAGCCCCCTGCCCTTTAGCCCCATCTCTAGCCCCCTGCCCTTTAGCCCTATCTCTAGCCCCCTACCCTTTAGCCCTATCTCTAGCCCCCTGCCCTTTAGCCCCATCTCTAGCCCCCTGCCCTTTAGCCCCATCTCTAGCCCCCTGCCCTTTAGCCCCATCTCTAGCCCCCTGCCCTTTAGCCCCATCTCTAGCCCCCTGCCCTTTAGCCCTATCTCTAGCCCCCTGCCCTTTAGCCCTATCTCTAGCCCCCTGCCCTTTAGCCCTATCTCTAGCCCCCTGCCCTTTAGCCCTATCTCTAGCCCCCTGCCCTTTAGCCCTATCTCTAGCCCCTTGCCCTATCTCTAGCCCCTTGCCCTTTAGCCCTATCTCTAGCCCCTTGCCCTTTAGCCCTATCTCTAGCCCCCTACCCTTTAGCCCCATCTCTAGCCCCCTGCCCTTTAGCCCCATCTCTAGCCCCCTGCCCTTTAGCCCCATCTCTAGCCCCCTGCCCTTTAGCCCTATCTCTAGCCCCCTACCCTTTAGCCCCATCTCTAGCCCCCTGCCCTTTAGCCCTATCTCTAGCCCCCTGCCCTTTAGCCCCATCTCTAGCCCCCTACCCTTTAGCCCTATCTCTAGCCCCCTACCCTTTAGCCCCATCTCTAGCCCCCTGCCCTTTAGCCCCATCTCTAGCCCCCTGCCCTTTAGCCCCATCTCTAGCCCCCTGCCCTTTAGCCCCATCTCTAGCCCCCTGCCCTTTAGCCCCATCTCTAGCCCCCTGCCCTTTAGCCCCATCTCTAGCCCCCTGCCCTTTAGCCCTATCTCTAGCCCCCTAGCCTTTAGCCCCATCTCTAGCCCCTGCCCTTTAGCCCCATCTCTAGCCCCCTGCCCTTTAGCCCCATCTCTAGCCCCCTGCCCTTTAGCCCCATCTCTAGCCCCCTACCCTTTAGCCCTATCTCTAGCCCCCTAGCCTTTAGCCCTATCTCTAGCCCCCTAGCCTTTAGCCCTATCTCTAGCCCCCTAGCCTTTAGCCCTATCTCTAGCCCCCTAGCCCTATCTCTAGCCCTAGCCATCTCTAGCCCCTTGCCCTATCTCTAGCCCCTTGCCCTATCTCTAGCCCCCTGCCCTTTAGCCCCGTCTCTAGCCCCCTGCCCTTTAGCCCCGTCTCTAGCCCCCTGCCCTTTAGCCCTATCTCTAGGCCCCTAGCCCTTTAGCCCTATCTCTAGCCCCCTGCCCTTTAGCCCTATCTCTAGCCCCCTGCCCTTTAGCCCTATCTCTAGCCCCCTGCCCTTTAGCCCTATCTCTAGCCCCCTGCCCTTTAGCCCTATCTCTAGCCCCCTGCCCTTTAGCCCTATCTCTAGCCCCCTACCCTTTAGCCCTATCTCTAGCCCCCCTGCCCTTTAGCCCTATCTCTAGCCCCTTGCCCTTTAGCCATATCTCTAGCCCCCTGCCCTTTAGCCCTATCTCTAGCCCCTTGCCCTATCTCTAGCCCCTTGCCCTTTAGCCCTATCTCTAGCCCCTTGCCCTTTAGCCCTATCTCTAGCCCCCTGCCCTTTAGCCCTATCTCTAGCACCCTAGCCCTATCTCTAGCACCTTATCTCTAGCACCCTAGCCCTATCTCTAGCCCCCTACCCTTTAGCCCCACCTCTAGCACCCTAGCCCTATCTCTAGCCCCCTACCCTTTAGCCCCATCTCTAGCACCCTAGCCCTATCTCTAGCCCCCTAACCTTTAGCCCCATCTCTAGCACCCTAGCCCTATCTCTAGCCCCCTAACCTTTAGCCCCATCTCTAGCCCCTACCCTTTATGTGTATCACACCTCAGCCTACCCAAAAAACAAAGCAGAGCTCATGCTTTTCAAGCAACTCTTTTTCAAATCATCATTAGTGTCTCATCATGCAGCCATAGAATAATTTTAAAAATCAAAACGTATATCACAACGTTTGTAGAACAACTAAAGTTACATTAATGACTCTAAATTAAGCATATAGGAGGACCTGTTTCTTTGTTAACCGCTCAACACAGAATAGCCACATGTGAACACTCCCTCAAATCATTTGGAGAAAATATCCTGTCTATTTTATTCAGCTTTGTTCAACTGTATTCTTCATCCTATAAAATAATGCCACTGATTTCTAAGCAAATCTTGTCTGCTAAATGAACTTGTGTTGCCCACAACCATTTGGCATATCCAGATCAGGACCTAACATAAGGACAACAGAGTATGCTTTTCTGTTCTTCTGAAATAGACTACATTTTCTTATCATGTTTCTTTAGACCTGTCTAAAATGTTTTTATTGTGATTGTGTAGACTATATTAGATGGATTTATTAGACTTCTTAAAATTTTCATGTTCCAAAGGTCAGCATCAGTGGCTTGGAGGCTGTGTGGAAGCCAGGAGATGCTAAATGTGTTACTTAACGGGTCAATTACCGTAAGACTGACAGTTATTTGCTTGACAATGACCGGCTGACTAAATGTTGTGACCGCCACGGTAATAGCTGGTGCTCCATGTTACTCTAAATGTTGTGACCGCCACGGTAATAGCTGGTGCTCCATGTTACTCTAAATGTTGTGACCGCCACGGTAATAGCTGGTGCTCCATGTTACTCTAAATGTTGTGACCGCCACGGTAATAGCTGGTGCTCCATGTTACTCTAAATGTTGTGACCGCCACGGTAATAGCTGGTGCTCCATGTTACTCTAAATGTTGTGACCGCCACGGTAATAGCTGGTGCTCCATGTTATTGTGTATTTATTTACATTTTTCTCTCTGCATTGTTGGAAAATGGCCCGTAAGCATTTCACTGTTTGTCTACACCTGCCGTTTACCAAGCATGTGACAAATACTATTGGGGAAAACTGGACAAGCGTACTTTCCGGTTCACTCCCCGACTACGGCCAATCAAGAGAAGAGATGATAACCCTGTCACTACTTTAACAGGACAACTGTCATCAACAGTCTTCAGCAAATCACCACATATTATCCCCTATAACCCCAAGATGTACTGCTGTGGTTTTGAAAGCGGTGTTCTATATAGGGAATAGAAAGTCATTTCAGTAACACGTTGTTCCTCTCCTCCCTGCAGCGCTGCAGCAGTTGGACTTTGTGGAGGGACGCAGGAAGCAGTACATGAAGGCAGCGCTGCAGGCCAAACAGAAGAACGACATGGACACAGCCAGAACCATGCTTCGTACCGCCAAGGGACTGGAGCCGCTCATAGACGCCGTCAAGGCAGGCAAACACGTCGACATCAGCAAGGTGAATTTTCTTGCAATTCTTAAGTCATGACCTAGATTGAAACCCATTTGTCTTAAGTAGCTCAACCTGTCATTACATCCGACCTCGTGAAAGTTACAAACTGACACGTTTTACATTTTTTTGTCAAAAAACGACTTTATATTGAAGCAGTGGGCCTGCACATGCTCAGTTCGGTGCTACACGACCGTTAGACCCGATGACGTGTTTCCGCGCATGACCTTAGCTAGCCAACGTCGCCATGACATCACCAAGAAGTGTCATCGAGGATTTCGATTGGAGAAGCAGTTTCTGCATATCTTCTTACGGTCTTTGCCTGTAGTGTACAAAGTAGAGTTGGGTGATTTAAAAACAATATATATATATATATATATTTAAAAAATGATGATTGCATCGTCGGTTGACGATGTTTGACAGCCATCGCCGATGGCGACAACATCGTGATGTCACAAAAATAATGTTTTTTAATATTTGAACTTGACTGCGCTGGCGGCACGGTGGTCTGCGGTTGTGAGGCCAGTTGGATGTACTGCCAAATTCTCTAAAATAACGTTGGAGGCGGCTTATGGTAGAGAAATTAACATTTAAATATCTGGCAACACCTGTGGTGGACTTTCTTGCAGTCAACATGCCAATTGCTATCTCCCTCAACTTGACATCTGTGGCGTTGTGTGACACAACTGCACATTTTAGAGTGGCCTTTTATTGTCCCCCGGCACAAGGTGCACCTGTGTAATGATGCTGCTGTTTAATCAGCTTGTTGATACACCACACCTGTCAGGTGGATGGATTATCTTGACAAAGGAGAAATGCTCACTAACAGGGATGGAAACAAATTTGTGCACAACATTTGAGAGAAATAAGCTTTTTATGTTAAAATCTCGCAGAAATTTTCCTTTTATTTCAGCTCATGAAACATGGAACCAACACTTTGTGTTTTATGTTTTTGTTCGGTGTAGTTTTAAAAGGTAGGCTAATGTAACTGATGAGAAACATGGCCCTATCAATTTGAAAAATGTTTTGCAGCCTAGATGAGAGAGAACATAACTAGGCCTAACACTGTTCTGTTTTGAGAAATTATTTATTCAGATTGTTTGTGGCTTTGTAACAATTTAAATATGTCATTGTGCAATAGATCACAGTTCTGATATTTTAAAAAATTAGACGGAAGGTAGGTCATTCCAGACATCTCCCTACCTAAGGAACTACCTCTACCTCTGTGGTGTAACACCTTGTCTGTCTGTGTTGTTCTCTAGGTGCCGTCGCCCCCTGGTGACGAGGATGAGGACTTCATCCTGGTTCATCACAGTGAAGTCCAGATCTCAGAGAAGGCAGATGAGGTCTACACTCAACTGGCCAAGATGCTCAAGGAACAGTACGAGGTACTAATTATCAACTGCTTGTTAGATAATGAAAGGAGAGGGTTTTTACACACCTCCAAACTCAAAGGCTAGCCAAATGGAGAAGTGTAGAGATATTAATAGATAGGAGCCCTGCTTTTATCTATTGTCCTCTTCTGCCTTTTGACCTGCTGCTATACTGACATGAGTCATGAAGTATTTACTATGACCTGCTACTATACTGACATTAGTCATGTAGTATTTACTATGACCTGGTACAATACTGACATTAGTCATGAAGTATTTATTATGACCTGCTACTATACTGACATTAGTCATGTAGTATTTACTATGACCTGGTACAATACTGACATTAGTCATGAAGTATTTACTATGACCTGGTACTATACTGACATGAGTCATGTAGTATTTATTATGACCTGCTACTATACTGACATTAGTCATGTAGTATTTACTATGACCTGGTACTATATTGACATGAGTCATGAAGTATTTACTATGACCTGGTACTATACTGACATGAGTCATGTAGTATTTATTATGACCTGCTACTATACTGACATTAGTCATGTAGTATTTACTATGACCTGGTACTATATTGACATTAGTCATGAAGTATTTATTATGACCTGCTACTATACTGACATTAGTCATGTAGTATTTATTATGACCTGCTACTATACTGACATTAGTCATGAAGTATTTATTATGACCTGCTACTATACTGACATTAGTCATGAAGTATTTATTTTTACAGTTCAAAATGGATTAAATATGTTTGTTCTCACACATCTACACACATAATGACAAAGTGAAAACATGTTTTTTAGCAATAAAAAATTAAATACAGAAATCAAATTTACGTAACTATTCACACCCCTTCGTCTACATGTTAGAATCACTTTTGGAGGGCCTCTCGGGTGGCTCTGTGGTCTAAGGCACTGCATCACTACAGACCCGGGTTCGATCTCAGGCTGTGTCGCCGTCGGCCGTGCCCGGGAGACCAATGAGGCGGCTCACAATTGGCCCAGTGGCGTCCGGGTTAGGGGAGGGTTTGTCCGGCCCGGAATGTCCTTGTCCCATTGCGCTCTAGCGACTCCTTGTTGCGTGCCGGGCGCATGCACCCTGACATGGTCGCCAGCTGTACTGTCTGGCGAGCAGTGGGTCGTGTTTCAGAGGACGCATGTCTCTCGACTTTTGCGTCTCCCAAGTTCGTAGGGGAGTTGCAGCAATGGGACAATCACCAATTTGGATATCACCGAAAAGGGTAAAAAGTACCAAAGAAATAAATGACAAAACAAAGATTCACTTTTGGCAGTGATAACAGTTGAGTCTTTCTGGGTAAGTCTCCAAGAGCTGTACAACCCTGGATTGTACCATATTTGCCCATAATTAATTTTGAAAAATTCTTCATACTTTGTCTAGAAATGATCAACGACCGTGTTGACAATGATTTCCATGTCTTGCTATAGATTTCAGTCAAATTTCTCGGCCACTCGAGCATTCACTGTCTTCTTGGTATGTAACTACAGTGTAGATGTGGCCTTGTTTTTATGTTATTGTCCTGCTGAAAGGTGAATTAATCTCCCAGTGTCTGGTGGAAAGCAGACTGAACCAGGTCATTCTATACGATTTTGCCTGTGCTTAGCTCCTTTCCATTTTCTTTTTATCCTGAAAACCCCAGTTCTTTACGATAACAATCATACCCATGACAGGTTGCAGCCACCACCAATGAATCATTTTATTTTTCTTTCTCTCTGTGTCCTGTAGAAGTGCATGACTTACTCCAAGCAGTTCACTCATCTGGGTAACGTCGCTGAGACCACCAAGTAAGAGAACGTAGCATCCTGTACACACCAAGCCTTGTCTGTCTGAATGGAAAACCACACACACAAACACAGCAACTGCATGGACTAATTAACATGCCTTATACAACACCAACTGACACACACACTTTAACACGCATCATTCTGGCGTTGTGGTACTGATGTTCCGCCCGTGTCTAGGTTTGAGAAGATGGCAGAGAGCTGTAAGAAGAGTCTAGAGATGTTGACGCTGTCCCAGTCTAAGAGACTGGACCCTCCTAAACATCACTTTGAGGAGAGGACATACCACACCGTCAGGTTGTCGTCTCTCTTTCTCTCTATCAATATTATCTCTCTCTCGTTCTTCATCTCACTCTTCTGTGTTATCCTGTCTCTCTTTCTGTCTGTCTCTCTCTTTCTGTCTGTCTGTCTCTCTCTTTCTGTCTGTCTCTATCTTTCTCTCTCTCTGTCTCTCTCTCTCTGTGTCTCTAGGATCTTCCCAGAGCTCAGTAGTACGGAGATGGTGGTGGTGGTAGTCAGAGGGATGAATCTGCCTGCTCCTTCAGGTAACATTGACCCCTCTGTATCCTTCCTGTATCTCCACTGTATTTTCCCTGTATTCCCCTGTGGTGGTGGAACAGCTCCCAGGTCTTGAGTCAGTGGTCGGTCCTCTCTCAACGTCTCTCTGCTCCTCGTCTCTCTCCAGGTATTGAGTCAGTGGTCGGTCCTAGCGGGTCCTCGCTAACGTCTCTCTGCTCCTCGTCTCTCTCCAGGTATTGAGTCAGTGGTCGGTCCTCTCTCAACGTCTCTCTGCTCCTCGTCTCTCTCCAGGTATTGAGTCAGTGGTCGGTCCTAGCGGGTCCTCGCTAACGTCTCTCTGCTCCTCGTCTCTCTCCAGGTATTGAGTCAGTGGTCGTTCCTCTCTTAACGTCTCTCTGCTCCTCGTCTCTCTCCAGGTCTTGAGTCAGTGGTCGTTCCTCTCTTAACGTCTCTCTGCTCCTCGTCTCTCTCCAGGTATTGAGTCAGTGGTCGTTCCTCTCTTAACGTCTCTCTGCTCCTCGTCTCTCTCCAGGTCTTGAGTCAGTGGTCGGTCCTCTCTTAACGTCTCTCTGCTCCTCGTCTCTCTCCAGGTATTTAGTCAGTGGTCGTTCCTCTCTTAACGTCTCTCTGCTCCTCGTCTCTCTCCAGGTATTTAGTCAGTGGTCGTTCCTCTCTCAACGTCTCTCTGCTCCTCGTCTCTCTCCAGGTATTGAGTCAGTGGTCGGTCCTCTCAACGTCTCTCTGCTCCTCGTCTCTCTCCAGGTATTGAGTCAGTGGTCGTTCCTCTCTTAACGTCTCTCTGCTCTTCGTCTCTCCAGGTATTGAGTCAGTGGTCGGTCCTCTCAACGTCTCTCTGCTCTTCGTCTCTCCAGGTATTTAGTCAGTGGTCGTTCCTCTCTTAACGTCTCTCTGCTCTTCGTCTCTCCAGGTATTGAGTCAGTGGTCGGTCCTCTCAACGTCT